>NC_091317.1:33350680-33440680 GCF_038502225.1 Cherax quadricarinatus | reverse complement strand
CCCCCCTCACCACCGACATCTCACTACTTCCCCTGATCCATCCCCTCCCTCGATCACCCTCCCCTCCCCCGTTCACCCCAAACCCTCCCCACCCCTCCCCACTCAGCTCCCAAATAGCCACAGTTCCTCCACTACTTCCCCCCCCACACTCTGACACACACACTACTAACCTAACATACAGAACTACATAGGTTTCCCACTCTGAGGCAATCAGGATAAAACAAAAATGGGTTGCCAGAGAGCAACAAGAAAAACCAAGGGACAGGAGGAAGAAAATGCAAAGGAAGATTGGGTAGCAGAGCTCATAAAAAGGGATCATGAATGGGAAAAGAAACTAGAAGAACTTAGCATGAGAATGGAAGGGAGGATAGATATGGAAAGCAGGAAGTGGGAGGTGCATGTCAAAGCAGCAGAAGCTAGGATACAGAGTTTAGAAGAGGAACTGAAAAATCTGAAACAGCCTAAAGAACTAAAGAACATTTTGGGATTGACAACAGAGACTGCTACCTCAGCCACAAATAAGGGGACTGTAGGGAAAGAAGGGGCACAACTGCATGGAGATGCTCTATCAGAGGAGACTGTAGCAAATGAAAGAGCTAAGCTTTATGTGGAGGCCCTAACAGACAACAACAGAGCCCAAGGAAAGCCGAGAAGGGAAAATGACAGGCCACTGAGCCCAAGTACATTAGCCAGTGAAACTGATGAAAGGAAAGCTGCAGTGGAGGAAACCAAATTAAATGAGGGGATACACAGGGATATGCAGTGGGAGAATGAAAGGGTGAGGTCAGTCTTTGTGTATGGGCTCCAGGAAGTCGAAGGGGAAACATATGAAGCAAGAAAACAAGGGGAAAAAAAAGCAATTGAAAGCATCATGAAAGCAATAGGAGAAGACGATATGACCCAGCTGGAAAATTTTCGGCGAATAGGGGGGTTTGTAAAAAAAAGAACCCGGCCAGTGAGAGTGACCTTCAAGGCAGAAGCGACTCGGACCAGGATACTGCAGGAGAAAGCACGATTAAGGGACATGACGGCATACAGGAGGGTGTATCTCGACCGCGACAGAACACAAGAAGAAAGGAAGAAACTGAGAGAGATGGTACAAAGGCGAAAGGAGGAAAGAGAGGGGATGGAGAAGACAGACAGGAGATCCCAGACCCAGGAAGAAGATCTAATACAGCCTCCCTCACAACTTTCTATAGAAGCCTCCCAACCAGGTCAACCCCAGTGCAACCAAACACTCTAAATCAAAACACCCATGCCACATCCAATGCCCCCACCCACTACATTACAAACTTCACCCCCACAGCAACAACCCATAGTTCCTTACCAGGTCTCCCACTTCCCCAACCCCAATATACTTCCCAGACCACAGTCTTAGAAAAGAAGTTGAAGGTGTGGTATACAAATGCAGATGGAATAACAAACAAGTATGAGGAGTGGCACGAAAGAATCAAAGAGACATCCCCAGACATAATAGCACTCACAGAAACAAAACTCACCAGAATAATAACAGATTCAATCTTTCCATCCGGATATCAAATCTTCAAGAAAGACAGAGGGAGGAGAGGGGGAGGAGGAGTTGCACTGCTCATTAAAAACCAGTGGGGTTTTGAGAAAATGGAAGGAATGGATGGCATGGGCGAAAGGGACTACTTAGTAGGAACAATCCAGTCTGAGGGACATAAGGTGATAATTGCAGTAATGTACAACCCACCACAGAACTGCAGGAGGCCAAGAGAAGAATACGATGAGAGCAACAGAGCAATGATCAACACACTAGCCGAGGTGGCCAGGAGAGCACACATGGGGGGAGCAAAGTTACTAGTTATGGGTGATTTCAATCACAAGGAGATTGACTGGGAAAACCTGGAGCCCCATGGGGGTCCCGAAACATGGAGAGCCAAGATGATGGATGTGGTACTGGAGAACCTCATGCATCAACATGTTAGAGACACTACCAGAGAGAGAGGAGAGGATGAACCAGCAAGGTTGGACCTTGTATTCACCATGAGTAGTTCGGACATCGAGGGTATCATGTATGAAAGGCCCCTGGGAGCTAGTGATCATGTGGTTCTGTGCTTCGACTACATAGTTGAGCTCCAAGTGGAGAGAGTAGCAGGAATAGGCTGGGAAAAACCAAACTACAAAAGGGGGAACTACTCAGGCATGAGGAACTTCCTTCAAGACATTCAGTGGGAGAGGGAACTGACAGGAAAACCAGTACAAGAAATGATGGACTATGTAGCAGCAAAATGCAAGGAGGCAGAGTAGAGGTTTGTTCCCAAGGGAAACAGAAATAATGGGAAGAACAGAACGAGTCCTTGGTTCACCCAAAGGTGTAGGGAGGCAAAAACTAGGTGTACTAGAGAATGGAAAAGGTACAGAAGACAGAGAACTCAGGAAAATAAAGAAATCAGCCGAAGAGCCAGAAACGAATATGCACAGATAAGAAGGGAGGCTCAGAGACAATATGAAAATGACATAGCATCAAAAGTAAAGACTGACCCGAAGCTGTTGTACAGCCACATCAGGAGGAAAACAACAGTCAAGGACCAGGTAATCAGACTGAGGAAGGGTGATGGGGAATTCACAAGAAACGACCGAGAGGTATGTCAGGAGCTCAACACAAGATTTAAAGAGGTATTTACAGTGGAAACCAGTAGGACTTCAAGAAATCAGAACAGGGGGGCACACCAGCAAGTGCTGGATGAGGTACATATAACCAAGGAGGAGGTGAAGAAGCTGCTATGCGAACTTGACACCTCAAAGGCGGTGGGACCAGACAACATCTCTCCATGGGTCCTTAAAGAGGGAGCAGAGATATTGTGTGAGCCATTAACAAAGATCTTCAACACATCATTTGAAACTGGGCAACTCCCTGAGGTATGGAAAATGGCAAATGTAGTCCCAATTTTTAAAAAGGGAGACAGACATGAGGCACTAAACTACAGACCTGTATCACTAACGTGTATAGTATGCAAGGTCATGGAGAAGATCATCAGGAGGAGAGTGGTGGGGCACCTGGAAAGAAACAAGTGTATAATTGACAACCAGCACGGTTTCCGGGAAGGAAAATCCTGTGTCACAAACCTACTAGAGTTTTATGACAAGGTGACAGAAGTAAGACAAGAGAGAGAGGGGTGGATCGACTGCGTATTTTTGGACTGCAAGAAGGCTTTCGACACAGTTCCTCACAAGAGGTTACTGCAAAAGCTAGAGGACCAGGCACACATAACAGGAAAGGCACTGCAATGGATCAGAGAATATCTGACAGGGAGGAAACAACGAGTCATGGTACGCGACGAGGTGTCAGAGTGGGCGCCTGTGACAAGCGGGGTTCCACAGGGGTCAGTCCTAGGACCTGTGCTGCTCTTGGTATACGTGAACGACATAACGGAAGGGATAGACTCAGAAGTGTCCTTGTTTGCAGACGATGTGAAGTTAATGAGAAGAATCGAATCGGACGAGGATCAGGCAGGACTACAAAGAGATCTGGACAGGCTACAAGCCTGGTCCAGCAACTGGCTCCTTGAATTTAACCCTGCCAAATGCAAAGTCATGAAGATTGGGGAAGGGCAAAGAAGACCGCAGACACAATATAGTTTAGATGGCCAAAGACTGCAAACCTCACTAAAGGAAAAAGATCTGGGGGTGAGTATAACACCGAGCATATCTCCTGAGGCGCACATCAATCAGATAACTGCTGCAGCATACGGGCGCCTGGCAAACCTACGGATAGCGTTCCGATACCTCAGTAAGGATTCGTTTAAGACTCTGTACACCATCTACGTCAGGCCCATACTGGAGTATGCAGCACCAGTTTGGAATCCACACCTAGTCAAGCACGTCAAGAAATTAGAGAAAGTGCAAAGGTTTGCAACAAGACTAGTCCCAGAGCTACGGGGATTGTCCTATGAAGAAAGGTTGAGGGAAATCGGCCTGACGACACTGGAGGCCAGGAGGGTCAGGGGAGACATGATAACGACATATAAAATACTGCGCGGAATAGACGAGGTGGACAAAGACGGGATGTTCCAGAGATGGGACACAGACACAAGAGGTCACAATTGGAAGTTGAAGACTCAGATGAATCAAAGGGATGTTAGGAAGTATTTCTTCAGTCATAGAGTAGTCAGGCCATGGAATAGCCTAGAAAGTGATGTGGTGGAGGCAGGAACCATACATAGTTTTAAGGCGAGGTATGATAGAGCTCATGGGGCAGGGAGAGAGAGGACCTAGTAGCAATCAGCGAAGAGGCGGGGCCAGGAGCTGTGACTCGACCCCTGCAACCACAAATAGGTGAGTACAAAATGGAAGGACAAGCACACCCCCCAGAAACACCTGCAGAAGGACTCCAGCCACGACACCCCCAAGGGAACTGAACAATCCAAACCAACCATCACACACCGATCCCTCTGTTTCCACCCCCCCCCCCGCACCACAGTTACAGTATTAGAACAGAAGTTGAAGGTTTGGTACACAAATGCAGATGGATTAACGAATAAACATGAGGAATGGCAAGAAAGAATCAATGAGAAGTCCCCAGACATCATAGCAGTTACAGAAACAAAACTCATGGAGACAATAACAGATGCAATCTTCCCACCAGGATACCAGATCGTGAGGAAAGATAGAAGGGGCAGGGGGGGAGGTGGGGTTGCTCTGCTCGTAAAAAACAGATGGAAATTCGAGAAAATGGAAGGAATAGATGAGACGGGAGAAAGAGACTACTTAGCAGGTACACTTCAGTCTGGGGAACACAAAGTGATCATTGCAGTGATGTATAATCCACCACAGAACTGCAGGAGGCCAAGAGAGGAATATGAAGAGAGCAACAGAGCAATGGTGGACACACTTGCTGAGGTGGCAAGAAGAGTTCACTCCAGCAGAGCAAAGTTGCTGGTTATGGGGGATTTCAACCACAGGGAGATTGACTGGGAAAACCTGGAGCCACATGGGGGTCCCGAAACATGGAGAGCCAGGATGTTGGACGTGGTGCTGGAAAACCTCATGCACCAACATGTTAAGGACACTACCAGAGTGAGAGGGGAGGATGAACCAGCAAGATTGGACCTTGTGTTCACCCTGGGCAGCTCAGATATTGAGGACATCAAGTATGAGAGTCCTCTAGGAGCTAGCGACCACGTGGTTCTGTGCTTTGAATACATAGTAGAGTTGCAAGTGGAGAGAATAACAGGAGTTGAATGGGAAAAGCCTGACTATAAAAGAGGGGACTACATAGGGTTGAAGAACTTCCTGCGGGAGGTCCAGTGGGACAGAGAACTGGCAGGAAAGCCAGTAAATGAAATGATGGAATATGTAACAACAAAATGCAAGGAGGCAGTGGAAAGGTTTATTCCCAAGGGCAACAGTAACAACGGGAAGACCAGAACGAGCCCCTGGTTTACCCGACGGTGTAAGGAGGCAAAAACAAAGTGCAATAGAGAATGGAAAAAGTACAGAAGGCAGAGAACACACGAAAATAGGGAGATCAGTCGCAGAGCCAGGAATGAGTACGCACAGGTAAGGAGGGAGGCCCAGCGACAGTATGAAAATGACATAGCATCGAGAATCAAGACTGACCCGAAACTGTTGTATAGCCACATCAGGAGGAAGACAACAGTCAAAGGTGATCAGATTAAGGACAGAAGGTGGAGAACTCACAAGAAATGATCAGGAGGTATGTGAGGAGCTGAACAGGAGATTTAAGGAAGTTTTTACAGTAGAGACAGGAAGGGCTGTGGGAAGACAGCACAGAAGGGAACATCAAGAGGGAATATACCAACAAGTGTTGGATGACATACGAACAACTGAGGAGGAGGTGAAGAAGCTCTTAAGTGACCTTGACACCTCAAAGGCGATGGGACCGGACAACATCTCCCCATGGGTCCTTAGAGAAGGAGCAGAGATGCTGTGCGTGCCTCTAACCACAATCTTCAACACATCCCTTGAAACTGGGCAACTACCTGAGAAATGGAAGACAGCTAATGTAGTCCCCATATTTAAGAAAGGAAACAGAAACGAGGCACTAAACTACAGACCTGTGTCTCTGACATGTATTGTGTGCAAAGTCATGGAGAAGATTATCAGGAGGAGAGTGGTCGAACACCTGGAAAGGAACAAGATTATAAATGAAAACCAGCATGGGTTCATGGAAGGCAAATCTTGTATCACAAACCTCCTGGAGTTTTATGACAAGGTAACAGAAGTAAGACACGAGAGAGAGGGGTGGGTAGATTGCGTTTTCCTAGACTGCAGGAAGGCCTTTGACACAGTTCCCCACAAGAGATTAGTGCAGAAGCTGGAGGATCAGGCGCACGTAAAAGGGAGGGCACTGCGATGGATAAGGGAATACCTGACAGGGAGGCAGCAACGAGTCATGGTACGTGAAGAGGTATCACAGTGGGCGCCTGTTACGAGCGGGGTCCCACAGGGGTCAGTTCTAGGACCAGTGCTATTTTTGATATATGTGAACGACATGATGGAAGGAATAGACTCTGAAGTGTTCCTGTTCGCAGATGACGTGAAGTTGATGAGAAGAATTAAATCGGACCAGGATGAGGCAGGACTGCAAAGAGACCTGGACAGGCTGGACATGTGGTCCAGCAACTGGCTTCTCGAATTCAATCCAGCCAAATGCAAAGTCTTGAAGATTGGGGAGGGGCAAAGAAGACCGCAGACAGAGTATAGGTTAGGTGGACAAAGACTACAGACCTCACTCAGGGAGAAAGACCTTGGGGTGAGCATAACACCGAGCACATCACCGGAGGCACACATCAACCAAATAACCCGCTGCAGCATACGGGCGCCTGGCAAACCTGAGAATAGCGTTCCGATACCTTAATAAGGAATCGTTCAAGACTCTGTACACTGTGTATGTTAGGCCCATACTGGAGTATGCAGCACCAGTCTGGAACCCACACCTGGTCAAGCACGTCAAGAAGTTAGAGAAAGTACAAAGGTTTGCAACAAGGCTAGTCCCAGAGCTCAAGGGAATGTCGTAAGAGGAAAGGTTAAGGGAAATTGGACTGACGACACTGGAGGACAGAAGGGTCAGGGGAGACATGATAACGACATACAAGATACTGCGTGGAATAGACAAGGTGGACAGAGATAGGATGTTCCAGAGAGGGGACACAGGGACAAGGGGTCACAACTGGAAGCTGAAGACTCAGACGAGTCACAGGGAAGTTAGGAAGTATTTCTTCAGTCATAGAGTTGTCAGCAAGTGGAATAGCCTAGCAAGTGAAGTAGTGGAGGCAGGAACCATACATAGTTTTAAGAAGAGGTATGACAAAGCTCATGAAGCAGAGAGAGAGAGGATCCAGTAGCGATCAGTGAAGAGGCGGGGCCAGGAGCTGAGTCTCGACCCCTGCAACCACAATTAGGTGAGTACAATTAGGTGAGTACACACATACACACACACACACACACACACAATCCCCCCCCAGTACCAACAATACCACCAGTCCGATAACATTCTTCTTTGCAAATATACAGGGTCTAAAGCCAGCTACAAACAACAAAATACCTTTCATCCGTGGACTGCTTGCAGAGGCAAAGGCAATGTTCGCGGCTTTCACTGAGACCCACATAAAGGATCACTTGGACAACGAAGTATGGATCCCAGGTTACAACCTATACAGATGTGACAGAGTGAACAGGCAAAAGGGGGGGGTTGGCCTGTACATTGCAGAGTCACTTGTTTGCACAGAACTGCTTAATGCCTCAAATGACGTAGTGGAAGTTTTAGCAGTAAAGGTCGAGAACCAAAACCTAGTCATTGTGGTAGTCTACAAGCCTCCGGATGCAACATCCCAGCAATTCCAGGAACAGCTGTTAAAAATTGACCACTGTCTGGAAAATCTTCCAGCTCCTGCACCCAACATCTTGCTCCTGGGGGATTTCAACTTAAGGCACCTAAAATGGAGGAATATAGCAAATAATATTGTTGCAGTAATAACACCAGGAGGCAGCTCTGATGAAAACTCACACTCACACGAGCTTTTAAATCTCTGCACAAAATTCAATTTAAACCAGCAAATAATAGAGCCTACAAGACTGGAGAATACACTAGACCTCATCTTCACTAACAATGATGATCTGATAAGAAATGTCACCATATCAAAAACAATATACTCAGATCACAACATAATTGAGGTTCAGACATGTATGCATGGAGCCCCAGACCGACAAAATGAGACTAGTCACGAGGGAGCATTCACCAAATTCAACTTCAATAACAAAAACATAAAGTGGGACCAAGTAAACCAAGTCCTAACCGATATAAGCTGGGAAGATATACTAAGCAACACAGACCCAAACTTATGCCTAGAACAGATTAACTCGGTGGCACTCGATGTATGCACAAGGCTTATTCCTCTAAGAAAAAGGAGGAGTAGATGTAAAATAGAAAGAGACAGGCGCTCCCTTTACAGGCGACGGAAAAGAATAACAGAGCGGCTAAAAGAGGTCAATATATCTGAAATGCGCAGGGAGACACTGGTCAGAGAAATAGCAAGCATCGAACTTAAGCTAAAAGAATCCTTTAGGAGTCAGGAATCGCGGGAAGAACTAAAAGCCATAAATGAAATCGAAAGAAACCCAAAGTATTTCTTCTCCTATGCCAAATCAAAATCGAGAACAACGTCCAGTATTGGGCCCCTACTTAAACAAGATGGGTCCTACACAGATGACAGCAAGGAAATGAGTGAGCTACTCAAGTCCCAATATGACTCAGTTTTTAGCAAGCCGCTAACCAGACTGAGAGTCGAAGACCAAAATGAATTTTTTATGAGAGAGCCACAAAATTTGACTAACACAAGCCTATCCGATGTTATCCTGACGCCAAATGACTTCGAACAGGCGATAAATGACATGCCCATGCACTCTGCCCCAGGGCCAGACTCATGGAACTCTGTGTTCATCAAGAACTGCAAGAAGCCCCTATCACGAGCCTTTTCCATCCTATGGAGAGGGAGCATGGACACGGGGGTCGTCCCTCAGTTACTAAAAACAACAGACATAGCCCCACTCCACAAAGGGGGCAGTAAAGCAACAGCAAAGAACTACAGACCAATAGCACTAACATCCCATATCATAAAAATCTTTGAAAGGGTCCTAAGAAGCAAGATCACCACCCATCTAGAAACCCATCAGTTACACAACCCAGGGCAACATGGGTTTAGAACAGGTCGCTCCTGTCTGTCTCAACTACTGGATCACTACGACAAGGTCCTAAATGCACTAGAAGACAAAAAGAATGCAGATGTAATATATACAGACTTTGCAAAAGCCTTCGACAAGTGTGACCATGGCGTAATAGCGCACAAAATGCGCGCTAAAGGAATAACAGGAAAAGTCGGTCGATGGATCTATAATTTCCTCACTAACAGAACACAGAGAGTAGTCATCAACAGAGTAAAGTCCGAGGCAGCTACGGTGAAAAGCTCTGTCCCACAAGGCACAGTACTAGCTCCCATCTTGTTCCTCATCCTCATATCCGACATAGACAAGGATGTCAGCCACAGCACCGTGTCTTCCTTTGCAGATGACACCCGAATCTGCATGACAGTGTCTTCCATTGCAGACACTGCAAGGCTCCAGGCGGACATCAACCAAATCTTTCAGTGGGCTGCAGAAAACAATATGAAGTTCAACGATGAGAAATTTCAATTACTCAGATATGGTAAACATGAGGAAATTAAATCTTCATCAGAGTACAAAACAAATTCTGGCCACAAAATAGAGCGAAACACCAACGTCAAAGACCTAGGAGTGATTATGTCGGAGGATCTCACCTTCAAGGACCATAACATTGTATCAATCGCATCTGCTAGAAAAATGACAGGATGGATAATGAGAACCTTCAAAACTAGGGAGGCCAAGCCCATGATGACACTCTTCAGGTCACTTGTTCTATCTAGGCTGGAATATTGCTGCACTCTAACAGCACCTTTCAAGGCAGGTGAAATTGCCGACCTAGAAAATGTACAGAGAACTTTCACGGCGCGCATAACGGAGATAAAACACCTCAATTACTGGGAGCGCTTGAGGTTCCTAAACCTGTATTCCCTGGAATGCAGGAGGGAGAGATACATGATTATATACACCTGAAAAATCCTAGAGTTACTAGTACCAAACTTGCACACGAAAATCACTCACTACGAAAGCAAAAGACTTGGCAGACGATGCACCATCCCCCCAATGAAAAGCAGGGGTGTCACTAGCACGTTAAGAGACCATACAATAAGTGTCAGGGGCCCGAGACTGTTCAACTGCCTCCCAGCACACACAAGGGGAATTACCAACAGACCCCTGGCAGTCTTCAAGCTGGCACTGGACAAGCACCTAAAGTCAGTTCCTGATCGGCCGGGCTGTGGCTCGTACGTTGGTTTGCGTGCAGCCAGCAGCAACAGCCTGGTTGATCAGGCGCTGATCCACCAGGAGGCCTGGTCACAGACCGGGCCGCGGGGGCGTTGACCCCCGAAACTCTCTCCAGGTAAACTCCAGGTAAACATGCGCACACATGCACACACACACACACACATGCACACAAACACACACACACACACACACACACACGCACACACACACACACACACACACACACACACACACACACACGTGGTAATGCTTTATTTACAGCTAGCAAAGTCAGGGTATTTCTCCAGATACATGATACAGAATAAGATTTCCCACTGAAGCGCTACTCTACAAGTATTACATTCAGTATTTGAAATTTTTTAGAGTAGGCACGTCGAAACGATGACTTTCTGTTTTTGTGACCTTATATATAAATCATGACATAGCTAGTAGAGATATACAAAGGTAAAACATACCAGTTAGATCACACATATTTACAAAAGGTCAGGTAAACCGGTCATGGACCTCTGTATATACTCTTGATAATAATGTAGCAATATCAGGAATCTAAATATGAAAGCGTCTTTCATATAAATAGTTATTTAGCGATTGACGTAAACAGGTCTAGAGTGAATACAATAGATAAATGTTGTGGAATTTTTTTCATAATTTTCCTAAATTTAGCATGTGTAAATATGAATAATATAATAATTGTGTATTAAAATGTGAC
This sequence comes from Cherax quadricarinatus, assembly GCF_038502225.1. Lineage (NCBI taxonomy): Eukaryota > Metazoa > Arthropoda > Malacostraca > Decapoda > Parastacidae > Cherax > Cherax quadricarinatus. Next base: position 33,429,585 of record NC_091317.1, on the reverse strand, counting down.
TCTGATTTGACCATTCATGAAATTTTGTGAAGGAGGGTGTGCAGCGGCCGCGGAGTGATACAGGGGGAGGAGACGCCATAGTGATTAATGTGTGAGCATTGATTGTGGTGAAATCGTCTAGTAATCCGGTGTCATCGAGGCCATAACTGAACGGATTGGCCTCAAACTATAATTAATAAGTACTGGAATGTCCCCTGTTGAAGAATAGGGACAGAGAATTTTCAGGGCCTTCAGAATTAGCTGGTGATAATGGAAATAAGGCATCGCCATGCAACATCTCCAGTATGTATGTCATTAGTCCTTTCATTTAGATTTCTCGCTGGCCAGTAGGATTCTGTTTGTTAGGGATGTGTTGTGGGGTGATCTAACTTCAATATAAATAGTAAGTGGTAATATAAATTTCTTAATTACCTAAATTTTGGTAAACATGTGCCTGGTGTCAATTAGAAAATTCTTACCCTGTCTGTGTGTATTAGTGATCCCATTAATCCTTTCTGGAGATCGTTTCCTTTAATTTTCATACAGTCCACATTATTTTGTAATTTACCATTATTGGTATTAATGTTTAATATTGTAATTATTAAATTAATGTCAGGTCAAGCTTTTCTGTGAGAGTGGTGAAGGAGTGGGCATCAAAGGAGTGACAGTCCTGTGACCTACCGTGACTAAGTCCCACTTACATTACTTTCATGTGAAACCTGTGAACCTCATCCAGGTAATTTCTCACAAATGTAGACACTAAATACAATCACACATGTTTTGAGTATGACATTTGTCAACAGTGTTATTAAATGAACAGCAATTATGAGATAACACTGTAAAAAGAGTTCAGGTGTCAACTGGACTATACTCAGATCAGATTCAGTACCTATATTCGGTCTCCTCTTTTTAATATACATAAAAATCATAATAAAAGAAGTCGACTTTTACAAGAGGAAGATCAGGGAGACGCAGCTGCCACTGGTGACCAAAGCAGCTGAGGCAAGTCATTTAACATCTTAACAAAAGAAGAAGTAGCTAGGAAAGAATCATAAGGTCAAGAAGCAGCTAGATAAACCATACCACGGGTGGGGATAGAACCCGCGATCAGAGTCACAAAACTCCAGACTCTGATCGCGGGTTCTAACTCCACCCGTGATATGGTTTGTTTGCAATCGTGTCATTACGATTTCGTGAGTCACGCGGCTAGATGTTTAAATTGTAGAAAGAGTTTTGCTCCATAGTTTGGAACAGTGTTCCAACTATGGAGCAAAATCTTCCTTTCCAGGCTGAGGGACTGACTCCCCTCACAACTACGTCTTCAAGGCTGATGGACAGATTACATTGTCTTCACATCTCTACTGCTTCTGCAAACTCCTCTGTACTTGACTGAAGAAGCCTACTGTATAGGCGAAACGTTTCGGAATAAAGATACCTAACTGTTGCACATGTCTTACTTACCAACATAAGGGTGCCTCAGGACAGCATCCTAAGCCCTCTATTATTTCTCATATATATCAATGACCTACCTCATGACTAGTTCTCTTTACAGATGACACAACTTTTGTCTTCTCAAATCCAGATTTAATTATCGTCAACGACACTGTTAATAACGAGGTCGTAAGAAAATCTACAAGGAAGACAACCAACAAACTCATACTTATCACTGATAAGACCCACTACACAGTGTTTGGAATAAAAATAAAAGTCTTCAGTTGAGCACAAAGGTAAATAATACTGACAGTGAAAGACAAGACGAGGGAATTAATTTAGCTAAACACCTAGATAGCAAACTAAAACTCAACACTCATATGCAACACATATCAAAGAAAATTTCCAGAAGAATGGGTACTCTTTCAAAAATACATTGCTATGTACCTCAACAATACTTCACCTGTGGTGTAATGTACCAAAAACACATCGAAGTCCAACCAAACTCTGCTCTGACAATGATCACTTAATCAGTTTCCATAGTACTCGATCCTATTACTGAGAATTATAACATTATTCCATACAGACACATCTATACTTACTACTGTGCATACTGTGGTACACAGGAAATAAAATACATAGAATACGTAGACACAATACAAGAAACAATAATCTTTGATATCCCACGTCTTAGTCTCAACCTGTTAGAAATTCCATGCAAATAAAAAGCCCCCAAAATATGGAACTCTCTACCACAAAATTATAGAAACTCCCAATTTACCAGACTTCAGAAATGTAGTTATAAAAAATACTTGGTCAAATAGGATGCCTTTTCTCTCTTACGTAATGAAATGGGAGGGTTTTCCTCTCTTATTCCATCACACAAAAGAGTTTTCCACTCATACTGACCTATATAAACTACATTATAGTAAGCCCCTGGTTATGGGTAACTTAAAATCGCCTTAAAAATACTGATCAGGGTTGTTGAACGCGTATTAGCTTATACAACCCCCTATCCAAATATATCCTAACCCATGCATTATCATCTTGTAAAAAAAAATTAATAAAAAGACTGAATTAACATTCAAAATATATTGAATTCACATTGCGACTTATATTTGTACAGCCAAAAAATGGATTCTAGTATTTGGAAGTGTATACAAAAAATACCCTAAATCTGTGAATTACTTAGTCTTAGCAGGAAAAAATAAACAGGTGAGTGAGGCTTCAGGTTTGGTATTTTACTGTTGTATCATACTTCATTACACAGGATGGATAGTTGTCCTGTAGCTAGAGTGGTAGTGCACTCAACTCTCCTGACGTCCGGGGGTCCATCCCCGGTACGGGTAAAAACATTAGAACGTGTTGCATTCAGACACCTGCTGTTCATATTCACCCATCAGTAAAATAGGTACCTGGGTGTTAGTGAACTGGTGTGGATCGCATCCTGGGGACAAAATAGACCTAATTTGCGGAAAATGCTCACCATAACAAGCGGCTTTCTATATAGTAGTATGTCACTGATGTCAGCTATGGTCTGTATACCTTGTACATGTACTGGTAGAAATAAAGATATTATTATTATTATTATTATTATTATTATTATTATTATTATTATTATTATTATTATTATTATTATTATTATTATTATTATTATTTTACTCAATCATACACAATGAATGGCTGCTCTCTTGTAGTCCATGACACAGGCTGGATGACTGCTCTCTTGTACTCCATGACACAGGCTGGATGACTGCTCTCTCATACTCCATGACACAGGCTGGATGACTGCTCTCTTGTACTCCATGACACAGGCTGGATGACTGCTCTCTTGTACTCCATGACACAGGCTGGATGACTGCTCTCTTGTACTCCATGACACAGGCTGGATGACTGCTCTCTTGTACTCCATGACACAGGCTGGATGACTGCTCTCTCATACTCCATGACACAGGCTGGATGACTGCTCTCTTGTACTCCATGACACAGGCTGGATGACTGCTCTCTTGTACTCCATGACACAGGCTGGATGACTGCTCTCTTGTATTCCATGACACAGGCTGGATGACTGTTCTCTTGTACTCCATGACACAGGCTGGATGACTGCTCTCTCATACTCCATGACACAGGCTGGATGGCTGCTCTCTTGTACTCCATGACACAGGCTGGATGACTGCTCTCTTGTACTCCATGACACAGGCTGGTTGACTGCTCTCTCATACTCCATGACACAGGCTGGATGACTGCTCTCTTGTACTCCATGACACAGGCTGGATGACTGCTCTCTTGTACTCCATGACACAGGCTGGATGACTGCTCTCTTGTATTCCATGACACAGGCTGGATGACTGTTCTCTTGTACTCCATGACACAGGCTGGATGACTGCTCTCTTATACTCCATGACACAGGCTGAATGACTGCTCTCTCATACTCCATGACACAGGCTGGATGACTGCTCTCTCATACTCCATGACACAGGCTGGATGACTGCTCTCTTGTACTCCATGACACAGGCTGGATGACTGCTCTCTTGTACTCCATGACACAGGCTGGATGACTGCTCTCTTGTACTCCATGACACAGGCTGGATGACTGCTCTCTCATACTCCATGACACAGGCTGGATGACTGCTCTCTTGTACTCCATGACACAGGCTGGATGACTGCTCTCTTGTACTCCATGACACAGGCTGGATGACTGCTCTCTCATACTCCATGACACAGGCTGGATGACTGCTCTCTCATACTCCATGACACAGGCTGGATGACTGCTTTCTCATACTCCATGACACAGGCTGGATGACTGCTCTCTCATACTCCATGACACAGGCTGAGTGTTACACATAAGCTGACCTCCGTCAGCCTGGATACTGACTCAGCACAAGGTGTCAGCATTAAGCTTCACGAGCAGATACATAAAAAATGAACACTTTCACTTATAAAATTACAAAGTCATCCAGCTCCAAGACTCATTAGAATTGACCCCCTTACCAAGGGTGAGTCCTGGACCCCAGCCTGGGGTCACGCAAGGTAAAATGACCCCCTTACCAAGGGTGAGTCCTGGACCCCAGCCTGGGGTCACGCAAGATAAAATGACCCCCTTACCAAGGGTAAGTCCTGGACCCCAGCCTGGGGTCACGCAAGATAAAATGACCCCCTTACCAAGGGTGAGTCCTGGACCCCAGCCTGGGGTCACGCAAGATAAAATGACCCCCTTACCAAGAGTGAGCCCTGGACCCCAGCCTGGGGTCACGCAAGGTAAAGTCCCAATTTAAATTAATTTTTATTTCATTTTAATCCGGGGGAAGCACTAAATTCGTATGGGGGTTATATAAAACTAAAGGCTTACCTGGAGTTTACCTGGAGAGAGTTTCGGGAGTTTTGGGAGGCCTTCAGGTTTGATCCACAGAAAGGCAGAATAACTCCAGTTCCTGGGATCAAGAACCATTCCTCGGCATCAATGCATTTTTCTGAGGGGGGAACGAAGTAATTTTATGTAAATATATAAGAAATGAGATATTTTATTAAGAGTAAAGCTATAAATATTATATTTTGTTAGACAATGTTTAGTTTACCTGGAGAGAGTTCCGGGGGTCAACGCCCCCGCGGTGTGTGAGTGTAGCGGAGGTAGCGGTGAGTGTAGCGGAGGTAGCGGTGAGTGTAGCGGAGGTAGCGGTGAGTGTAGCGGAGGTAGCGGTGAGTGTAGCGGAGGTAGCGGTGAGTGTAGCGGAGGTAGCGGTGAGTGTAGCGGAGGTAGCGGTGAGTGTAGCGGAGGTAGCGGTGTGTGAGTGTAGCGTAGGTAGCGGTGAGTGTAGCGGAGGTAGCGGTGTGTGAGTGTAGCGGAGGTAGCGGTGAGTGTAGCGGAGGTAGCGGTGAGTGTAGCCGAGGTAGCGGTGAGTGTAGCGGAGGTAGCGGTGTGAGAGTGTAGCGGAGGTAGCGGTGAGTGTAGCGGAGGTAGCTGTGTGTGAGTGTAGCGGAGGTAGCGGTGAGTGTAGCGGAGGTAGCGGTGTGCGAGTGTAGCGGAGGTAGCGGTGAGTGTAGCGGAGGTAGCGGTGTGTGAGTGAAGCAAGGGCAGCTGTGTGTGAGTGTAGCGGAAGTAGCGGTGTGTGAGTGTAGCAAGGGTAGCTGTGTGTGAGTGTAGCGGAGGTAGCTGTGTGAGTGTAGCGGAAGTAGCGGTGTGTGAGTGTAGCGGAGGTAGCGGTGTGTGAGTGAAGCAAGGGCAGCGGTGTGTGAGTGTAGCGGAGGTAGCGGTGAGTGTAGCGGAGGTAGCGGTGTGTGAGTGTAGCGGAGGTAGCGGTGTGTGAGTGAAGCAAGGGCAGCTGTGTGTGAGTGTAGCGGAGGTAGCGGTGAGTGTAGCGGAGGTAGCGGTGTGTGAGTGTAGCAAGGGTAGCTGTGTGTGAGTGTAGCGGAGGTAGCGGTGAGTGTAGCGGAGGTAGCGGTGTGTGAGTGTAGCGAAGGTAGCTGTGTGTGAGTGTAGCAAGGGTAGCGGTGTGTGAGTGTAGCAAGGGTAGCTGTGTGTGAGTGTAGCAAGGGTAGCTGTGTGTGAGTGTAGCGGAGGTAGCGGTGTGTGAGTAGCAAGGGTATCAGTGTGTGAGTGTAGCGGAGGTAGCGGTGTGTGAGTGTAGCAAGGGTAGCTGTGTGTGAGTGTAGCGGAGGTAGCGGTGTGTGAGTGTAGCAAGGGTAGCTGTGTGTGAGTGTAGCAAGGGTAGCTGTGTGTGAGTGTAGCGGACATAGCGGTGTGTGAGTGTAGCAAGGGTAGCTGTGAGTGAGTGTAGCGGAGTTAGCGGTGTGTGAGTGTACCAAGGGTAGCTGTGTGCGAGTGTAGCGGAGGTAGCGGTGTATGAGTGTAGCAAGGGTAGCTGTGTGCGAGTGTAGCGGAGGTAGCGGTGTGTGAGTGTAGCAAGGGTAGCTGTGTGTGAGTGTAGCGGAGGTAGCGGTGTGTGAGTTTAGCAAGGGTAGTTGTGTGTGAGTGTAGCAAGAGTAGCTGTGTGTGAGTGTAGCGGAAGTAGCTGTGTGTGAGTGCAGCGGAGGTAGCGGTGTGAGTGTAGCAAGGGTAGCTGTGTGTGAGTGTAGCGAAGGTAGCAGTGTGTGAGTGTAGCAAGGGTAGTTGTGTGTAAATGTAGCGGAGGTAGCGGTGTGTGAGTGCAGCAAGGGTAGCTGTGAGTGTAGCAGAGGTAGCGGTGTGTGAGTGTAGCAAGGGTAGCTGTGTGTGTGTAGCGGAGGTAGCGGTGTGTGAGTGTAGCAAGGGTAGTTGTGTGTGAGTGTAGGAAGAGTAGCTGTGTGTGAGTGTAGCGGAAGTAGCGGTGTGTGAGTGTAGCGGAGGAAGCTGTGTGAGTGTAGCAAGGGTAGCTGTGTGTGAGTGTAGCGAAGGTAGCAGTGTGTGAGTGTAGCTGAGGTAGCGGTGTGTGAGTGCAGCAAGGGTAGCTGTGAGTGTAGCGGAGGTAGGGGTGTGTGAGTGTAGCAAGGGTAGCTGTGTGTGAGTGTAGCGAAGGTAGCGGTGTGAGTGTAGCAAGGGTAGCTGTGTGTGAGTGTAGCGGAGGTAGCGGTGTGTGAGTGTAGCGAAGGTAGCTGTGTGTGAGTGTAGCGGAGGTAGCGGTGTGTGAGTGTAGCAAGGGTAGCTGTGTGTGAGTATAGCGGAGGTAGCGGTGTGTGAGTGTAGCGGAGTTAGCGGTGTGTGAGTGTAGCAAGGGTAGCTGTGTGTGAGTGTAGCGGAGGTAGCTGTGTGTGAGTGTAGCAAGGGTAGCTGTGTGAGTGTAACGGAGTTAGCGGTGTGTGAGTGTAGCAAGGGTAGCTGTGTGTGAGTGTAGCAGAGGTAGCGGTGTGTGTGTAGCAAGGGTAGATGTGTGTGAGTGTAGTGAAGGTAGCGGTGTGTGAGTGTGGCAAGGGTAGCTGTGTGTGACTGTAGCGGTGGTTGAGTGTAGCAAGGGTAGCTGTGTGTGAGTGTAGCAAGGGTAGCTATGTGTGAGTGTAGCGGAGTTAGCGGTGAGTGTAGCAAGGGTAGCTGTGTGTGAGTGTAGCGGAGGTAGCGGTGTGTGAGTGTAGCAAGGGTAGCTGTGTGTGAGTGTAGCGGAGTTAGCGGTGTGTGAGTGTAGCAAAGGTAGCTGTGTGTGAGTGTAGCGGAGTTAGCGGTGTGTGAGTGTAGCAAGGGTAGCTGTGTGTGAGTGCAGCGGAGTTAGCGGTGTGTGAGTGTAGCAAGGGTAGCTGTGTGTGAGTGTAGCGGAGGTAGCGGTGGTTGAGTGTAGCAAGGGTTACTGTGTGTGAGTGTAGCGGAGGTAGCGGTGTGTGAGTGTACAGGAGGTAGCGGTGTGTGAGTGTAGCGTAAGTAGCGATGATGGTAGCGAGTGTAGCGCAAGTACCAGTGATGGTAGTGAGTGTAGCGCAAGTAGCGGTGATGGTAGTGAGTGTAGTGCAAGTAGCGGTGGTAGTAGTGAAAGTAGAGCAAGTAGTGGTGATAGCAGTGATTATAGCGAAGGTAGCGGTGATGGTAGTGAGTGTAGCGCAAGTAGCGGTGATGGTAGTGAGTGTAGCACAAGTAGCGGTGATGGTAGTGAGTGTAGCGCAAGTAGCGGTGATGGTAGTGAGTGTAGTGCAAGTAGCGGTGGTAGTAGTGAATGTAGAGCAAGTAGTGGTGATAGCAGTGAGTATAGCGAAGGTAGCTGTGATGGTAGTGAGTGTAGCGCAAGTAGCGGTGATGGTAGTGAGTGTAGCACAAGTAGCGGTGATGGTAGTGAGTGTAGCGCAAGTAGCGGTGATGGTAGTGAGTGTAGCGCAAGTAGCGGTGATGGTAGTGAGTGTAGCGCAAGTAGCGGTGATGGTAGTGAGTGTAGCACAAGTAGCGGTTCCCAACCTTGACAAAATTGACAGCAAGATATTCTGGACATTGTTTGTGAGCAATTTTATAAACATGATTTAGCTTCAGTTGTTTTACTCTGTCTTCAACATTCAGCATATCCAACTGCTGTAATTCATCCTGGCCTACATGTTCTCTTGGTCCCAGCCCCAGGATGAATCTTACGATTTTGTTCTGGGTGATTTGCAGTCTATCTTTCAATTTTTTTTGTCAAGGCAGAGTACCATGAAGAGCAAGCGTAATCCATATGGCATTGTATAAGTAGCGGTGATGGTAGTGGGTGTAGCGCAAGTAGCGGTGATGGTAGTGAGTGTAGCGCAAGTAGCGGTGATGGTAGTGAGTGTAGCGCAAGTAGCGGTGATGGTAGTGAGTGTAGCGCAAGTAGCGGTGATGGTAGTGAGTGTAGCGCAAGTAGCGGTGATGGTAGTGAGTGTAGCGCAAGTAGCGGTGATGGTAGTGAGTGTAGCGCAAGTAGCAGTGATGGTAGTGAGTGTAGCGCAAGTAGCGGTGATGGTAGAGTGTAGCGCAAGTAGCAGTGATGGTAGCGAGTGTAGCGCAAGTAGCGGTGATGGTAGTGAGTGTAGCGTGAGTAGCAGTGATGGTAGTGAGTGTAGCAAGTAGCGGTGATAATAGTGAGTGTAGCGCAAGTAGCGGTGATGGTAGTGAGTGTAGCGCAAGTAGCGGTGATGGTAGTGAGTGTAGCGCAAGTAGCAGTGATGGTAGTGAGTGTAGCAAGTAGCGGTGATAATAGTGAGTGTAGCGCAAGTAGCGGTGATGGTAGTGAGTGTAGCGCAAGTAGCAGTGATGGTAGTGAGTGTAGCAAGTAGCGGTGATAATAGTGAGTGTAGCGCAAGTAGCGGTGAGTGAGGAAGGTGAAGCAGCAGTGACCAGTCAGTCAGTGTAACTCAACACAGTGGTCGTCATGGATGGGTTTTCCTCGTCTTTCATTATGAAATCTCTCATAGCAGGAGGTAGGAATATCACTTACTGTATTTTAATGTATGAAAGTCGTATTATTTTGCTTCCATTATGGCAGAGAATTGTTAAACATGTAGACAGTAGTGCCGAGTAATGGTAAAATCAACAAAGAAAACTTGTGTAGTGTGAGGTAAGCCATTAGATACACTTCAGAGTATCACACATGTATTTTAAGATTTTGTGAGAGCTTGAGCGTGAAATTATAAGTGCTGTGTCACAGTGGTGTGTAAAGTATTGTTGATAGTCGTGAACATTCCTGTAACATTCAGTGTAAACACACTGGAACTGGTCGTTTACATACCTGTTACAGCTTGTCCTAGATAACCAGTTATTTAGCTGATGTACTAATAGAACTTTCCATAAACGATATTCTATTTCCAAATATACATTATTTTATTTTACCGCATAATAAGTAAAAATTTAAGTGTTAGTGAGACTAGCAGGACATAGTATCACTTCCGTCTTAGCAGGACTACCAATACTTGCTGGATATTCAGGAACTGCTACGTTGGTTTGTACCACACAATACTTCACCGGGATGACTAGGTTAATTATTACTTATTATGTAATATATATGAAGCGGTATTTTTGAGGTTATCATTAGTATATGTTAGAGTGGTAGTGGAGGGTGAGTGTGGCAAGGTTGGTGACTCTGACTGTGTTATTCACCTCTATATCCACTCACCTTCACTTTAACATTAATATAAAATTATCCTAGACTTGTTCGGTTTATGCTGAGACTACATTCAAGTTATTGCTCGCTACAGTGTAACACGGATAAGAGTAAAATAAACATGGAGTTACCCTAGACATTAATATAAGCTTTGCTGGCTCAAGGTCCCTTTTGAGGGGAGGCTGGAGAAGGGCTCTTAATTCAAGGAACAGGATTAATTATTCCCTCCCATTCTACGTGTACAACGGCTCCTCGTAGTGTCATTTACATGACAGCGGCACAAGCGGTCGAATCTGTTCTGGAAATAAGAAATTGTAATAATTTTCCATTAAAATACATTTTTTGGGAAACTTATTAATTGTTGGGTAAAAAGATATTACTTTCCCTGGGTTAATTTATAAAGTTACTGGAACTGTAAGACACTTGTATAAAAACTTGTGTATTCAACTTCTCATGAGAAGACTTTTATGTATGCAAGTCCATGATTTTAAGGTTATCACGGGAGGTTTTGTGTACAGATTAGATAGTAAAATTTGTACTATTGTGTGCTGTGTAAGTTGTCTTGACGTGATTGTGGTTATTAATATATCACTAGAGGGACGTTTCAATTTTTTATTTCTTAGGTGTTCCCATTCTCGCTTTTAACGAACAATTAGTGATGCTCGCATTGAATAAATTACGTTGAACGTGAATTTTAGAGGCAAGACTGTTCATGTTAGTAATCTTGTAGGGTTAATAACTCAGGGTGGCCCAGAAAGTCAAGCAGTGAGGCATATTTCCATTGTGGTTCTTGTGCAAGTCGTCTCCCAGGATGTTACCCACAACACTCAACACCCAGGTATCTTATTGCTAGGTGACGGGAGCAGAATTATATTGCACTTCTCGCCTCGCCCAGGAAGTAGACTCTGGGTACTTGTGATTGTGAACACACACACACACACACACACACACACACACACACACACACACACACACACACACACACACACACACACACACACACACACACACACACACACACACACACACACACACACACACACGTACGTACGTACGTACGTACGTATATGCATTCTTCCCATTTCTCAAAACTTCCGTTTAAACTTTTTTTAAGCTGTTACTCTAACAGAGCCTGTTGCCTCGGGAAATAACCATCATTAGTTTCATAAGTCTACCGTGAGAGTAATACTCCCGGGAAAACAAAAACATCACTACTGTTTCTCAGTATCTGTGTTCGGTGGTTCAATCCCCGGCATGGGTGAAAATATTGGGCATGTTTCCTTACACCTGCTGTCCCTGTTCACCTAGCAGCAGGTAGGTACCTGGGTGTTAGTCGACTGCTGTGGGTCACATCCTGGCGGACAAGAATGAAGGACTCAATGGAAGTAACACCGACAGTCCTCGATGACGCACCGACTTTTTTTTGGGTTATCCTGGGTGGCTAACCCTCAGAATTAAAAATCCGAGCAGATCTCGTCTTATCTGGCAATGTTACCGGTGGGCGGCCAGCTGGTACAAGCATCCCGTACTAAAATGATATATCTCGTGGAATATTAAATATCTTCCGCAACCTTCCAGGTAAGCCTTGTTCCAATAGTCTCCCATTTTATTAGTTTTTAGCATTGTTAAATTCCAGTTCTTAGGCCTATTGAGGGATTTGTCCATAGCCCCAGGCCCCATTAATGATATATTCGAAAAGATCGCTAAACCCACACAGCACCTAAAGTCGGTACCTGACCAGCCGGGCTGTGGCTCGTACGTTGGTTTGCGTGCAGCCAGCAGTAACAGCCTGGTTGATCAGGCTCTGATCCACCAGGAGGCCTGGTCACAGACCGGGCCGCGGGGGCGTTGACCCCCGGAACTCTCTCCAGGTAAACTCCAGGATCATAAGTCTCTAATTTGCTTAGATGTCTGAGAATTTTGAGCTGCACCTCAAAACGGTTGACCTCCAGCTCTTGGGTTTATTAAGGGTGATTTACTCCAGCCTTGTCTTCATGCTAAAAGGACTTGTTTAATTCAGTACTCAGTGACAAATGAAATTATATGGGACCTTGTATGTGGGTTGTTCAGGTGAGCTACGAGTCTGAGTAATCTGGAGAGGAAGAGCGAGCCGATGAGATGTGCGTCATGTCACATTGATTCCGGGACGTCAGAGGTTTTCTAGTCAGATGTTATGCTAAATTGTGGAGACCTTTATTCTAATGAGTGGAGGTTCAAAGAAACTTCTATTTCGAATGTCGTTCTTGGCGGTTAATCTACCTGGAGGGTGTTAACGGGGGTCAACGCCCCCGCGGCCCGATCTATGGCCAGGCCTCGTGCTGGATCAGGGCCTGATCAACTATGCTGTTGCTACCGGTCGTACACAAATTCAGCGTAGGAACCAAGCACGGTTGGTCACGTACTGATTATATGTCCAGTTGCCTTATGAAGACAGCCAGGGGTCTGTTGGTAGTCCCCTTAGGTATGTTAGGAGGCACTTGAAGAATCTTGGGCCCCTGACACTTATTATCTTTTAGTGTACTCACAGTTCCATACAACTATATTTATCTTTACCATAGTGCTGATATCTCGCCCTAACCTACCCAGCGTCTGGGTCTCTTGAAGGTGTTGAATTGTAGCTCCTGTGCCCTTTTTTCATATAGCAGTGCCTCGTTTATCTTGTTTAAGATTATAGCAGTACGTGTAACACAGTCCACTACAATTAACGTAACTAGAGAAGCTACAGGTTTGCTGGAGCAAGAAGTTGCAGAAATTGAGCCAGGGCAAGTGCCAAGTAATATAACGTGTCTGAGGTGAAAGGAGACCGGTGACAACCTGCCTACCTCCTGGGGGCAAACAACTGGCAATTTTACAAAGAAAACCACACGAGAATAGTTCATGCCAGACCAGAAACCAGTTGCCTGGAATGATCTGTTATATAATTGCGTATACTAGTTTAGCGGGTTTTTTATAATAGCACAAGTTAGATGGGTAAACCTACTTGAAAATTATGGCTTTCAAAAACCTAAAAATGAAATTTTAAATAGCTTTTAAAATATGCGATAATCTTCTCCTTGAACAATCAAAAAGTGTGGAAGCCTAGTTTCGCTGACGGCATGACCAGCTCCATGAAAGTAACCGCTTCTCATTGGTATATAGTTCGATTCACAACCAAAACCAGCAGGATTTGATTCCTGGGCTGCGAAATGTTATTGCACTTCTCCATACACCATACATGTGAAGGATCTGGGAGTGATAATGTCAGAGGATCTCGCCTTCAAAGACCACAACAATGTATCTACCTCATCTGCTAGGAAAATGATAGGATGGATAATGAGAACCTTCAAAACTCGGGACGCCAAGCTCATGATGATGCTCTTCAAATCGCTTGTTCTCTCTAGGTTGGAATACTGCTGTACACTAACTGCCCCCTTCAAGGCAGGCGAAATTGCTGACCTGGAGAGTGTACAAAGAACTTTCACGGCACACACAAGTACGATAAGGCACCTAAATTACTGGGAACTGTTGAAGATCCTTGATCTTTATTCCCTGGAGCGCAGGCGAGAGATGCATGATAATATACACTTGGAAAATCCAAGAGGGAGTAATACCAAACTTGCATACGAAAATCATTCCATATGAAAGCAAAAGACTCGGGAGGAGATGCAACATTTCCCCAATGAAAAGCAGGGGCGCCACGAGTACACTGAGAGACAACACAATAAGTGTCCGGGGCCCAAGACTGTTCAACTGCCTCCCAGCATACATAAGGGGGATTACCAATAGACCCCTGGCTGTCTTCAAGAAGGTATTGGACAGGCACCTAAAGTCAGTACCTGACCAACCGGGCTGTGTTCGTACGTCAGTTTGCGTGCGGCCAGCAGTAACAGCCTGGTTGATCAGACCCTGATCCACCACGAGGCCTGGTCTCAGAGCCGCGGGGGCGTTGACCCCCGAAATCCTCTCCAGGTCTCAAACCTGGTGCCCTGTTTCACCAATACGTAAATAGGGATTAGTGAACTGTTATTATATAGGAGTTGGCTATTATTCAGTAGGAGTTGATGAGAAAGATGCATCATAATTTACACCTGGAACATCTTAGAGGGACTAGTCCCAAATCTGCGCACGGAAATCACTCCCTACGAAAGCAAAGGATTCGGCAGACTGTACAACATCCTCCCAATGAAAAGCAGGAGTGTCATAAGTACACTAACAGATAACACAATAAGTGTCATAAGTCCAACACTGTTCAACTGCCTCCCAACATACGTAAGGGCTTACCAGTAGACACCTAGCTGTCTTCAAGAGGGAGCTGGACAGATACCTAAAGTCAGTACCTGACCAGCTGGGCTGTGGTTCATACGCTGGGTTGCGTGCGGCCAGCAGTAACAGCCTGGTTGATCAGGCCCTGATTCACCGCGAGGCCTGGTCATGGACCGGGCCGCTGGGGCGTTGACCTCTGGAACACCCTCCAAGTAAACTCTAGGCTGGTAGGAGTTGGTTGTTGGTAAATAGGAAATGACTTGTGGATGGCATCTCAGAGAGGGATGAAGACTTTCCTTGGATTAGCCCCGGAGGGCTAATTAAAGCTAATTACGAGTGGGAGGTGTGAACCTTAGTAAGGAATAGTTTGAAAGGTTTACATCACCTGTGTATAATGAGTCACTTCAGAAACTTGCGTCGCATTCTGTAAATATAGTGTTAGATCAGTGGCGCAAACTGCAAAGTAGTCGTTAATAAAAATCTAGTATCTTTCTAAATGGGTTCAAACTCTAACCGTTCCGTGGTTTGGGTTGAATTGATAAATGAATTATAATGTCTGGGTATGAGTAAGATCTGCTTAGCAAACGCCACAATACCTACTGCGGTGCTTCCTTGTGAAGGTAGCCAGTGTGTGTAACTCCTGATGCCTGAGTGACTAAATGTCTGGTAACATTGTGGAGGAGGCACAATTTGTCTGGGGTTCGCACTTCTGAGACAAGAAATGTGTAGGTGACCTTGTGGACACCACCTCCCAGTGGATGTGACAACAGTAATGGCCTTGTGCTACATACTTCTAACAGTAGACTCCGTGCGTAGACACTGAAAGACATTGCAGTGACTCAGACACGGGAGTCCAGCATGGGTAAAACACGGTCACTACTGACGTGGTCTACTATTTGCCAGGAAACTGTTTCCAGGGGCCCGGTCCCAGACCAGGCCTCCCGATGGATGACCTGATCAGCCGGACTGTTAATGTAAGCCACATGCAGTTTAGTGTATCACAGCCTCGTTTATCAGCAACTGAGTTGAGGCTATCAAGCACCATACTGACCACCGAGTCAGGAACTAGTAAGCTAGTGGTCACTGCCTTGGTTCACCATAGTGATAGAGTACAACAGATGTGATAAAATTAGTGAGAGGACGGCATATAATATACTCTGCAATGAAGATATTATCAATGTAACGAACAAAGTGTATCCACAAGCTGCAGAGACACTGTGAACTGCGGAATATGCAACACCGTTGTGCTGTAATGTTAATTGTGACTAGTGAGCGTGCAGTCTGTGTGACACTCTCTCGCAGTCACTTACACCAGGTGCCACCTTAAGTATAGCCTGACAACAGGTGGAAACTTCTAACAGTAACACTGCCTCAGCCATGTATCTTTTACAATAGAAGTAGAGCTGTAAAAGACACGTGGCTGAGGCAGTAATACTGTTTAGAAGTTTCCACCTGTCAAGCTGTACTGAAGGTGACACCTGGTGTAAGAAGCGACTGCGAGGAGTGCATCACACTCAGACTGAGAGGCTCTTAATCCTTGGATAAACAATGTATATAGTATCCCATACAGCGCCAGTAATGGGGTCACAGTACCTGTGTGTGCTACAAGTGTAATGGTTAGATATTGTACCCAGATGTGTTTCATGTAAAAAAACTGTACCTAATGTACAGTGCTGGGTATACCCAGATGTGTGTACACTCAACATGGTTGTCCACACTGTACAAAGCCCTACCTGGGGTTACTACCCAAGAGTTGCTCTTTGCTCATCTTATTAGAGGGTTAATGTTCATATATAAAGATGTTGAACCCCCACGGCTCATACAGCGCCTGGAAATGGCAGGCAATGAGGTCAAACAAATCAGTGTGTACCTCAAATTCCTTATATCAAGAGTAGTTTACCAGCATCAAACACCCTCGTTGAAGGGTGTGGCTAGAAGAGTTTCCGGTAATTGCGTGAACTACAGTGTGTGGAAGACACATTACAGCACTTTAGTACCTATTGCCGAAAGATTTCGCCTATACAACAGGCTTCTTCAGCCGGATACGTGTGAATGCAGCAGTGGAAGTAGCATTGACGTGATCAGGCCATCACCCTCGGTGGGAGGTGGTCAGTCCCTCAAGCCTAAAGCATGGGGAAGCGGCCATATCTTGTATACTAGAGGTGACATGAAGCATAGGAGCTGACATGACAGTGTGTGTCGCCCGCTGAGGGTGACGGACTAATCACGTCAATACTACTACTGCCAGTGCTGCATTCACCTATATCAGACTGATGAAGCCTCTTGTACAGGTGAAAAGTTTACACAATAAAGATACCTTAGTGTTGTCAATGTGTCTTATTTATCAACTTGTTGACACTGTATACCATCAGTAGGTATATAGTGGTAAAGAGGTTAGGCTGTGTGTCGTAAGTATGCAGCATGCAGAACCAGACTCAACCGGAAACTGACCAACACACGCACGTAAATACACGTGCGAAACAAGAGAACATACGCAACCTACTGACCCACACGATCGTATACCAACCCATCACGGAAACATCGAGAAAACTTTACACAGCTCGACTTGTATTAAAAATAAGTCTGAATAAAAAAACTGGTGTACCTTCTACCCGGAGAACCCAGACATGCCAGGATATAAGGACTATCCAAGACACGACCCAGTGCTCCTCCCTACCACCTCAGGCATAGGGAATTCCCAACACTGACTAGCGGGACACCTCGCTAAACATGGCCTCACTCCATAGATCTATCGGCCCCGCACACTTAAAACGCTTGTTAGACTTGACAGATTCCCGAGCAACACAGAGAATAAACACAGCCTTGGACATTACATTCATCTATACGAACGTCAACACTGATACTGGCTTCAACATAATTTGAGACTGACAGCAACACCAATCTCCCTCTTCTACCTCAGGATCTTATAGTAGTAGTTGATCTATAAAATCAAGTTTCCATTATTAGGTGGGGGGGGGGGGGGCGCTTAGCGTCTTGTTGGCAACATCTACATAGAGAATTTGGAGACGGGTTCTGGTGTGCCATACCAAGTAGCATAACATGGCTATGGTACGTGGACGGCATACTGATGCTGTACTAAGGCGGTTCAACATACACAACCTCCGCGATCAGATCAACACAAGAACCCATCATTAAGTTTACCCTGGAACTCGAGAAGGACGGACAGCTCCCCATTCTGGACGTTCTTCTCTGTAGAACCCAGGACAGCGACACACTCGCATCCCGAGTTAAAAGTTTACATGAAACCTACAAAGACAATAAGATACATTACTACTCGCATCACGACACACAAAAGGAGTCAGTTATCGGTTTCTTTCCATATAACGGGTTTCCACATTTGCAGTCCTTCCTTTTTTTTTGAGGAGGAATGTGCCTACATATTGCTAACAGACCAAATTTCAGTTCCCAGCAGTCTTCATACAAGACTGAAAACAGAGCAGAGTCCATGTATGTAAATAAGGTACAAAATGCGGGTTATAGCATTTTGTGAAAGTCTTGTCCAATAGGAATTTTATCAATAAACATTAAAATGCCATAACCCTCATTTTGTCTTATTTACATGCTGCTGGTATATTCTACCATTGTATTACCAGGCAACATCCACGTGGCAACTGCAACGCTCACATTAAAGAACGAAATAGAGAACCTACGTCTATTTCCGATGCTATACAACCCCGTGTGGCCCCTCTGAAAAATGTGCATGAGAGGCGAGTATTCGTTCACTCGAGTTCACAGAAACATTCATGCAGTAGGAACGAACTTAGCAATGCAGGTGTGCTTCACAGGGACAGTGACGTTCGATGGACTGCACCACAACACAGATGATCCTCACTGAAACTAATATCGACGGAGTCCAGTATCTAGAAATCCTCTTGTTATAACAGTTGCACAAAAAAGCGGGAAATTATAGCGCCAGGTAAATGGAATATGGCATATGTGATACCCATTAAAAAAAAAAACAAGAGATGGGTCTTTAGCTTCAAATTATAGACCAATTAGTCTAACCTCAAATATGGGAAAGTTGATGTAATCGATAATTGGCGATGCAGTTCGAAGTCACTTTGAAAGACGTAATAAATTAATCTTAGCACGATTTTACAAAGGGGTATTCAAGGTAGCAGACCAAGATAAAGAATACGATATTGTACATTCGAATTTCAGTAAGGCATTTGACAAGGTTTCACATGGGACTTGAGTAGCGGCATATAGAATACGAGAAATTATCTCCTGGGTTAAGGTATACCCATCAGTTACACAACCCAGGGCAACATGGGTTTAGAACAGGTCGCTCCTGTCTGTCTCAACTATTGGATCACTACGACAAGGTCCTAAATGCACTAGAAGACAAAAAGAATGCAGATGTAATATATACAGACTTTGCAAAAGCCTTCGACAAGTGTGACCATGGCGTAATAGCGCACAAAATGCGTGCTAAAGGAATAACAGGAAAAGTCTGTCGATGGATCTATAATAATCCTCACTAACAGAACACAGAGAGTAGTAGTCAACAGAGTCAAGTCCGAGACAGCTACGGTGAAAAGCTCTGTTCCACAAGGCACAGTACTCGCTCCCATCTTATTCCTCATCCTCATATCTGACATAGACAAGGATGTCAGCCACAGCACCGTGTCTTCCTTTGCAGATGACACCCGAATCTGCATGACAGTGTCTTCCATTGCAGACACTGCAAGGCTCCAGGCGGACATCAACCAAATCTTTCAGTGGGCTGCAGAAAACAATATGAAGTTCAACGATGAGAAATTTCAATTACTCAGATATGGTAAACACGAGGAAATTAAATCTTCATCAGAGTACAAAACAAATTCTGGCCACAAAATAGAGCGAAACACCAACGTCAAAGACCTGGGAGTGATCATGTCGGAGGATCTCACCTTCAAGGACCATAACATTGTATCAATCGCATCTGCTAGAAAAATGACAGGATGGATAATGAGAACCTTCAAAACTAGGGATGCCAAGCCCATGATGACACTCTTCAGGTCACTTGTTCTATCTAGGCTGGAGTATTGCTGCACACTAACAGCACCTTTCAAGGCAGGTGAAATTGCTGACCTAGAAAATGTACAGAGAACCTTCACGGCGCGCATAACGGAGATAAAACACCTCAATTACTGGGAGCGCTTAAGGTTCCTGAACTTGTATTCCCTGGAATGCAGGCGGGAGAGATACATTATTATATACACCTGGAAAATCCTGGAGGGACTAGTACCGAACTTCCACACGAAAATCACTCGCTACGAAAGCAAAAGACTTGGCAGACGATGCAACATCCCCCCAATGAAAAGTAGGGGTGTCACTAGCACGTTAAGAGACCATACAGTAAGTGTCAGGGGCCCGAGACTGTTCAACTGCCTCCCAGCATACATAAGGGGGATTACCAACAGACCCCTGGCAGTCTTCAAGCTGGCACTGGACAAGCACCTAAAGTCGGTTCCTGACCAGCCGGGCTGTGGCTCGTACGTTGGTTTGCGTGCAGCCAGCAGTAACAGCCTGGTTGATCAGGCTCTGATCCACCAGGAGTGGTCACAGACCGGGCCGCGGGGGCGTTGACCCCCGGAACACACTCCAGGTAATACTTACAATACCTTTTGAGTTCCGAGTTTTTCTACTCCCAAGCCCGCCTGGCCTTGGGCCAGGCTGACAGATACGCAACAAGTTTACATTAATTGTGGAGAAATCAGAATGGGGAACTTTTAAGTGGTATACCACAGGGGTTAGTGTTGGGACCCTTGTCCAGTCTACATAAACGACATTGATGAGGGAATAAATAGCAACAATAGGTTGCCGATGACACTAACATAGGCCGTTAAACAATTTCTGATGTGGACACAGGAAGGCTACAGGATGACCTGGAGAGGTTAATGTTGTGGTAGATGCAGATGTCCCGTGGAGTTCCACGGGATGTCTGAAAAGTTGGAGCAAGGCACAGATCGTCCTCATTGGACATAACCGTAGACGCTGGCGGGGCCTAGAGGCCTAGCTGATTCCCGTCACCGACACTGGAATATAATTCTGGAAGCTACAAATTTCAAAAACTCGGGCATACATGACACTCAACTAGACAAAGCTCAACCAGCCTCACAACACGGGAATCACGTGAACCTCATTGTCTAGCTGACCTCGTCTAAAATAAGCATAGTTTGCGGTTTCCAGGTCACTATTTGACACACGCCTCACTTTCAGCTTATATATACTATTATTTTCGACCTTTGTATGTTAGTGGTCATGATCCCAGGACCGAAAAGTTTTTTTAATATGCCCTAGTGTTTCCTCACGTGTCTTTGTAATCCAGTTTCTGCATCAATTACCAGGTATATTCACCCATTTTCCACTCGTTCGGCACTGTACCAGTTTTTAGTGATCTTACATTTCTGTATAACGCTCGAACAGTTCATCATGGTCCGGTGATTTGGTTTTAATTATCTACTTTTCTGAGAACCATGTGCCTAGTGACTTTGTGCCTAACGTATATTTCGATTTCTGGAATTTTGCTAGCATCTTCCTGTGTAAAAACATGAAATAAGCGTTAGATTGTACCCATTTCTCTCAATGACCTGACCTGAGCAATAGGTGGAGAAATTATCTTCTGGATCGAGAAATCTCAGTGAGGACCCGTTATCACTGGACAAAGGGGTCAGTGTTGGGACCTTTATCGTTCACAATGTACACAAACGACTTAAATGAGGGAATAAATAGCGATATAAACAAGTTTGCCGGTTACACGAAAGTGGGCCGCCAAATAAATTGTGAAGATGCATGAGAACTACAGAACGATCTACACAGGTTGATATAGTCAGAGAAATGGCAGATGCAGTTTAATGTTGGTAAATGTAATTATTTTTTTTTTTGGGGGGGGGGGATGAAATAAATATGGCACCTTAAAACTAAATTTAGATCTCAACTGAATGCGAAAAAGAATTAAGAGTTCTGGAAAGGCGTAGAATTAGAGGGGGATATGACTAAAGTGTACAAACGGAACACAGTAATAAGTAAAAGGGATATAAATAATGTACTGAAAATATCTAACCAAGACAGGACTCTCAGCAATGGCTTGAAGTTGGAAAACCTCAAGTTTAGAAAGGATATAGGAAAACACTAGTTTGGTAATAGTCTATGACTAGAAGAATATTCTTACCTTTATTACAAGAGTTGGAGGTTTCTTTATCCTCGTTGACCACACTAAGTACATTCGTCCTGGAGAGCAGAAAAGTAATTTCCTATCTTTAGATTTGCTCCTTAACCTTCCTCAGTCTGAAGTTTTTCCATTTACTGGAAACCACTTCCCACTTGATACTTTGATACCTGTGAGTTCCGAGTGTTTTTTCTACTCCCGGAGTCCGGCCATAGGTCAGACTCGTCTGGTGCTTGCCTGGTCAACCAGGCCGTCACATTCATTATACTTATTCTTGTGGAAAATACTGTATATATTTTCCAGAAATACAGTAGTTATACGTAAATAGATGGCCATACTGTATTTAATAAATATTTTGTTATCGAAAACGGGAAGCTGCGCAGAAGAGACTCGCCATCGTTGTTTTGAATTGAGAGTAACAGACGTTAGTAATGGGAAGAATTTTTCGTGCTCTAGAGGTTAAAATTGGGCTGACACCTCTCAAATAGGAGACGAAATTGTTGGATATGCAGTCCTGCATAACTTGAGATATCAGGCAACTGGACAAGACAGCTCCAGGAACCTCAGATAAGTCTGTTTAATTCTGGCCAGTATTTTCATAAATTGACAGTGAGGTTTTCTGAGTATGATACACCTTAATCTCCAGTCAAATTGGTGAGTGATATTAAGATATTCTCCTTCTGTTATGTGTGTGTGTGTGTATATATATATATATAATCCTTTTTTTAATTTTAATATACAGTCCACAAATTTATATATTTACCAGCATTCCTGGTGATGTATATTTCATTTGTAATTAATAGGTCCAGAGCAACTTGTGGATATGACAGTTGTAGGTATCGAAGGGGGACATTTTTTGCGACCTAGGTGTCCCAAATTCCTACTTGTCTAACTGATAAATAATAATTATCCTTATTTACTGTTATGTACATAATGATACATTCAGATCAATGTAATTTTCCACAATTCTAAAACACTACAAAAACAAGCCACGGTACTCTCTTAAACACCACACAAATTCCCCAAGACTGCTGCAGGACAGGCAACACCACCTGTTACCACTGACCTTAGTGTACTGACAACCTGATGTTAGTTATAATCGGTTATTTTTTATTGATGGAGCACAATCTAACTAAATCTAACCTAATAACTTAAATCGAGAAATTAGCTGCGAACCATATATAAGAAATCCCCATTGAATTTGCGAGGCTAGGGTGTCAGGTGACTTACTACTAGGCCTCACTTTTTTTTAGGAGCCTTCCTGAATAGATTATGTACATTTGGAGTAACCAAGGACACAGAGACGTAACCATCTCATTAACCATGTTCTAAGGTTGCATTTTGTCTTTCCCTAATACTCTGTGTTGTATTCTTTTATATCTAGTGAGAATCCACTCCCTCATCTGTTGCCCTTGAAACACTGGTTAATGTTACCCTAAAAATAATTTCGTATGTAGGATGTAATCCTGATAAAATTGTTGGGTTAATTCTGTAAATCTCCCATGTAATTATTTAAACCTAGGCAGTAAAATGTAGGCTACACTAATTGGTGTCAGGTTATTAACTATACTAATTATTCTTTCTTTAATCTTATTCTTGTTAGTAGTTCTAGGTTAAGGTGGGTGAAATAAGGTGCTGTGAGAATTTGAGTATCATACTTCACTGATGCACTCTTACATTTATAATAAAAATTAAAATATTGTTTAAAACAAACTACGGGAATAATCACTACTAGAAACCTGGTTAAGGAAAAACATTATTGGCATAAATGGTGTAGAATTATGCTGGGTGATCATAAGTTAGTTTTGTAGTAAATGACTGTATACAGTATGTAATGTTATGCAGTTTTAATACAAGTTATTTACTGTAAGTATATTTTGTTAGTGAGTGACCTACACAAGTTCCGTTAAGAGGAGGAACAAGGTATAAATGTGACACATGGAAGAAAATGTTGAAAAGTGAAGAATGTTTGGAGGAAGTCGAGGAGGACATAGACGTGGAAATACCCAAGGTGAGGTTGTGGTGTGGCTGTGATGCTGCTGGATAATGGAGGGTAGACTGGTTTACCTGGCTACCAGATGGAGTCTACCTCTCTAGCTATCCTCATGCGCATGCTCAGTCTCTGGCTCACTAAGCTCACCTTTTTACTTTCTTTGTCGTTTCCGTGTTATACTTTGTTTCTTTGGTGATGTTCACAGTGCATACTGCATAATTGTGGTTGCTGGGTCGAGTCTAGACTTCTGTCTTGTCTCTTTAAAATGGTTCTTAAACTATGCATGGAATCTCCGTCCTCTATTCATCCAGACGGTGTATATTAGTGTGCAGTTTGTTCTTCAGCCACTAGTTAATTCGATCAAGCAACCGGCATACAAAGGATATACTACTAGTCTGGTGAATAAGTTATACCACACGTTAACATGTTTTCCTGCTAAAGCTACAAGACTGCGTGGCGCGAGTGTCCTTGCATAAGATAGGCGCTTACATTCATATCCTGTTAAGGTTCTCTGATGAAATTATTATAATCAAGGGGAAGCGCTAAACCCGTAGGATTATACAGCGCCTGGGGGGGGGGAATGTGGAAGGCATTCAGGCTTAATTCGGGAAACTGGAGCACAGATCCAATTCCCTAAATCAAGAGCCCCTCACCACCATCAAGGAACCTTCCCTGAGGGGACGATGAAATGATAAATATGCTTTTCCAGGCTGGTAGTCTGGAAGCTGCTACCGACGAATTAGTTGTCTTTTTCAATAGGCCAGAGTTTCTCACAAGCAATCAGGATTTTTCAAGCCTGATGACTAAATCTGTGGGTGCTGGAATCGTGACTTATAGCGTATTCAAGTCACAACCGATAGCCTTGGGTTCAGTCTTGGGCGGGGAGAGGGAGAGGGGTACCTACTTAGTATGTCTGTTACAGAAACCACCTCAGCTATAATTGAAGTTTGCTCCTCGGCGGAACTCGGGCATTATTTTGTATTTTATAAGTAGAAGCTGACTACACTACGTAATACATTCTTATTTTTTTTATGTGCAAATTGTATTACGAGACAAATATTACCTATATTATGGTTGGAACGCCGCGTCAGTCACTCGACGCCCCCCGACAGTCACAACGAAATGTAAACCAGTTTCCATCTCTGCTGCTGGTAACTAAGTTAGGTTAGGTTGTGAAGTTTCGTTAATTTTTTCCCAGCTGCACATCATAAACATTTCCTTGGCGGAACCCACTTTTACATGTAATTTATCGCCGACATGCCTTGGATCAACGTTATTTGTTATCGCCCCTGCGTCACGATCCTAGACAAAATATCCTGGTTGATTGGGTCAGTGTCAGCAGCACGCAGTCCAATTTACCCACCACTGACCTGCCAATCAGGAACTAACTTGAACTTAAGAAGTTCCCTCTTGAAGACAAGGTGATAAATTACTCGCCTGCAGAATCTTAGTATCCTTATTTGTAGACGTTGTCAACCATTTTTTCAACTGATTTCACGAAACTTTTCCAAACAAAGATACCAAGATGTTGCACATTTCTAATTCATCAACTTGTCAGTGTTGTATACTGTACCGTTGATATATTGTATGCCGCACCGTTGATATTATGTACTGTGCCGCTGATGTATGCTGCACCGTTGATATTGTATACTGTACCGTTGATATTATGTATACTGTACCATTGATATATTGGTTCTTAGTCAGGTTAGTTGGTAATTTTTCTTGTACATGAAGGGAAGATACAGAAGTGTCTTGGTCAAGTACACTTACTGAGTTATCTTAGTGTACCTGATGCCCCTATGATTTCCCTTGGCGTATTTAGTCTGTTGAGCCTTTTGCTCGTCAGTACTGGGGAGAACTTTGTGTGTAGATTTTGAACCAGTCCCTCTGAATTTGTTTAGGTATAAATTCTGTGGTGCATCATCCTCGTCTGCGTTCCAGAAACTATAGACGTCAGGCGTTCAAAAGAATTTAAAGCAAATTTATACGGGCAGTAAACATTCTCCAAATCTTCAAATATGCTTACTTAGCAGTAAATAGGTACCTGGGTATTAGCCAACTTTTGTAGGTTGCATTATGTGAAAGAGGGCCTAAGTACCCCAGAGAAAATAAGTCACTGGCTTTCTTTGGTTTGTCTTGGGCTACTAATGATTCGGGTTAATACTCAGAGTAAAGACTTCGTCATTTGAGGTCAAAGCGTGTTCACTAGGTGGAAAAACCTATTGTAACATATTAAGGTCGCAGTTCACCTCTGCGAAATATTTTATTCTTGAAACAGGAAATAGGTTGGTATACAGCAACCATCCAGGGAGATACTACTGTACCATCCTGTTAGAGGTATGAAACGAAAACCTTTTAAATTATATTGCATTCTTACAGGATTCCTGATCTTTCTTTTCCGTATCATGAACACGCAAGATGACAGATAAGGCTTGCAAACTTCGGCTTACATTCAGTATGCACATACCTTTACTCTCCTATGTACTAATCAGGTGCCAAGACCAACCAACAAGCCCCCACGATAGCAACTAGCAGTGTATCATGTTTTGTTTGCAAACATACGAAGTCCCAGAGTTAAAACAATAGAATTCCGTATATAAGAGAGTCAAATGCAATAACTGCACTTTTCAGGAAGACTTACGAAAAGGTCTATTTTAACAATGAATATGGAATCCTGAATACAACTTTAGTTGTGACTGGAAAAACAGGTAACAAGGATTGGGGGAGGGGAGTCTGCACTTTAAAGTCTGTCATATGCACTGAGCTACTGAATACCACAAATGATATTTTACTGTTAAAACTGGAAACCAGAATATAGCTGTGGCTGTATATAATCCACCGTATACAACTTCCCAGCAGTTCAAACGCCAGATATTGGGAATCGGGATCATGACAGAAATGTTAAAAGCAGGATGGGGGGGATATAGTGTTGGAGAGGTTAGTACTTTTGTTTAATAAATGTATGAAAGAGGGGAAGGTACCTAAGGATTGGCGGAGAGCATGTATAGTTCCTTTATATAAAGGGAAGGGGGACAAAAGAGATTGTAAAAATTATAGAGGAATAAGTGTACTGAGTATACCAGGAAAAGTGTACGGTAGGGTCATAATTGAAAGAATTAGAGGTAAGACGGAATGTAGGATTGCGGATGAGCAAGGGGGTTTCAGAGTGGGTAGGGGATGTGTAGATCAAGTGTTTACATTGAAGCATATATGTGAACAGTATTTAGATAAAGATAGGGAAGTTTTTATTGCATTTATGGATTTAGAAAAGGCATATGATAGTGGATAGGGAAGCAACGTGGCAGATGTTGCAAGTATATGGAATAGGTGGTAAGTTACTAAATGCTGTAAAGTTTTTATGAGGATAGTGAGGCTCAGGTTAGGGTGTGTAGAAGAGAGGGAGAATACTTCCCGGTAAAAGTAGGTCTTAGACAGGGATGTGTAATGTCACCATGGTTGTTTAATATATTTATAGATGGGGTTGTAAAGGAAGTAAATGCTAGGGTGTTCGGGAGAGGGGTGGGATTAAATTATGGGGAATCAAATACAAAATGGGAATTGACAGTTACTTTTTGCTGATGATACTGTGCTTATGTGAGATTCTAAAGAAAAATTGCAAAGGTTAGTGGATGAGTTTGGGAGTGTGTGTAAAGGTAGAAAGTTGAAAGTGAACATAGAAAAGAGTAAGGTGATGAGGGTATCAAATGATTTAGATAAAAATTGGATATCAAATTGGGGAGGAGTATGGAAGAAGTGAATGTTTTCAGATACTTGGGAGTTGACGTGTCGGCGGATGGATTTATGAAGGATGAGGTTAATCATAGAATTGATGAGGGGAAAAAAGGTGAGTGGTGCATTGAGGTATATGTGGAGTCAAAAAACGTTATCTATGGAGGCAAATAAGGGAATGTATGAAAGTATAGTAGTACCAACACTCTTATATGGGTGTGAAGCTTGGGTTGTGAATGCAGCAGCGAGGAGGCGGTTGGAGGCAGTGGAGATGTCCTGTCTAAGGGCAATGTGCGGTGTAAATATTATGCAGAAAATTCGGAGTGTGGAAATTAAGAGGTGTGGAGTTAATAAAAGTATTAGTCAGAGGGCTAAAGAGGGGTTGAGGTGGTTTGGTCATTTAGAGAGAATGGATCAAAGTAGAATGACATGGAGAGCATTTAAATCTGTAGGAGAAAGAAGGCGGGGTAGGGGTCGTCCTCGAAAAGGTTGGAAGGAAGGGGTAAGATAAGATAAGATTTCGTTCGGATTTTTAACCCCGGGGGGTTAGCCACCCAGGATAACCCAAGAAAGTCAGTGCGTCATCGAGGACTGTCTAACTTATTTCCATTGGGGTCCTTAATCTTGTCCCCCAGGATGCTACCCACACCAGTCGACTAACACTCAGGTACCTATTTGCTGCTAGGTGAACAGGACAACAGGTGTAAGGAAACGTGTCGAAATGTTTCCACCCGCCGGGAATCGAACCCGGGCCCTCCGTGTGTGAAGCGGGAGCATTAGCCACCAGGCCACCGGGCCTGGTTTTGTGGGCGAGTGGCTTGGACTTCCAGCAGGCGTGCATGAGCATGTTAGATAGGAGTGAATGGAGACGAATGGTATTTGGGACCTGACGATCTGTTGGAGTGTGAGCAGGGTAATATTTAGTGAAGGGATTCAGGGAAACCGGTTATTTTTATATAGCCGGACTTGAGTCCTGGAAATGGGAAGTACAATGCCTGCACTCTAAAGGAGGGGTTCGGGATATTAGCAGTTTGGAGGGATATGTTGTGTATCTTTATACGTGTATGCTTCTAAACTGTTGTTCTGAGCACCTCTGCAAAAAACAGTGATTATGTGCGAGTGTGGTGAAAGTGTTGAATGATGAAAGTATTTTCTTTTTGAGGAATTTTTTTTTTGGGTCACCCTGCCTCGGTGGGAGACGGCCGACTTGTTGGAAAAAAAAATACTCCGGATCCAAATATCTTGTTGCTTGGCGACTTTAATTTGAGATTTCTAAAATGGAAGAACGTAATGCAAAGACTGTAATAGTCCCTAGAGTTTAGTCAGAATGAACGATCTAACATGTGATAATTATTAAACCTGGGCAATAAATTCGCCTTAAGCCAGCAGATAGCAGAACCACCTAACCTAGGAAATGCCCAAGAACTTGTACTCACAAGCAACTAGGACTTGGTGTCGAAGACGGCTATCTCAGACCCCAACGTAATCCAGGTTCAGACCTACGTGTACACTGGACTGGGTCTCGAAAACACGATCAGTCATGAGGTCGAATTCAACAATCAATTTCAACAAAAACAAACTGGGACCAAATAATTTACCTTATTGAAAGTCGAGAAGACGATACGACCATCGTGACATCTAAACCAGTTTCTCTGGAGGATGAGCTAATTGGCGCTCCAGGTATTTTTTGCTGATGGCATCAGAATTCCTGAGTGCTTTATAAATAGTACTCCAGTGAGCCTCAGACAATGATTATTAGTGAGGACAAGTTTCAGTTGCTTTATTTAAGAATGGAAGTAAACTGAAACAGTACAGGACAAACCAGAATCATTCAGTAGAGCGAAACTTCAATGTGCGAGACTTGGGAGTGATGTCAGAATATCTTACACTTAAGGATCATGACAATGTTATTGCTGCCGCAAGGAAAATCCTAGGTTAACTAACTAAAACATTCAAAACGAAATGTTGAGCATTAGTTCTCTCCATGCTGTAATACTGCTATATGCTAACGGCCTCCTTCAAGGCTGGCGAAAACCTGCAGAGAACTTTTACTGCCCATACTGGTCCAAGCATCTGAACTGCCGAGTATACTAGGAGTCGCTTGAACTGTATACCTTGGAACATAGGAGAGAAAGGTACATCATAATATACACTTAGAAAATCCCTAGGTGCTCTTGAGCCTTTCGGTTTAACGTTCCTCTTGAAAGTAATAGCAGTACCCCTCCGTGTATATATTTTCGAGAGATTTACCCCTGTGTGTATATACAAATATCCTAGTTTACGAAACTTACATGTGAGGTCTTAGTACATACCTGTGGAAAATTAAATTTACCTGGATGTAACTCATAAGATACATACCAGTAAATGGTAACAAAGATAATTATTTTTTATCAAAGTTAGAGACAAGTAGGAATTTTAGGACACCTAGGTCACAAAAAATGTCCTCCTTTGATACCTACTACTGTCATATCCACAAGTCACTCTTGACCTATATTAATTTCAAATGAAATATACATTACCAGGAATTATGGTAAACAATAATATAAATGTGGACTGTTAAAATTAATAAATGATTACATATACACATTTAGGTAACAGAAGGAGAATTTATAATCATTATTATTATAATAAAAAAGAAGCGCTAAGCCACAAGGGCTATACAGCTTATAATCATAAGACTCTCCAATTTGTCTGGAGATTACGGTGTCTCATACCCCCCCCCTGCCTAAATATGAAGAAAATACTGGCCAGAATCTCAACATAAATAGACAACGACTTAGCTGGGGTACCTAAGCTGTCCTGTCCATCTGCTTAATGCTCACGTTATGCAGGACTGCAAATCCAACAATTTCGGCTCCTATTTGGGAAGTTTCAACCCCAATTTAACTTCCAGAGCGACGAAATTTATGCACATTTCATTAGCGTGCCTGTACCACATTCAGAAACAATGGCGTCTCCCCCATGCTCGTCAGCGCAGGCGCAGAGCTTCCCTGTCGGTTCTCTTCTTTAAAATACACTTTAGAACAATAGTAATGTATTAATCAGGTATATTTACATTATAAAAAATATACAGCATAATTTTGGGAAATTATTTTCCACAATACCTTTATTTATGTTATATATTATTCCTTCTGTGTTGTATATGCTGGGCTTCCTGTTATGGAACATTGCTGCTTAATATTGTGGAGAAGCCTCAGTTAACACTATTGTTATCTAAAATAGAAGCGTGTTGGTTTGTGTGGCATGAAACGAGGGAGGAGCTGAGCGTGGGAGTGATGCACACGATAACGATTATTTGAAGGTGCTTTGTGTGCCCCGTTTATTTTTACTGCAGTTAGCAAATGCAGAACAGAAGCACTGCAGTAACACAATAGCTCTAGCAATATATTATAATAAAGATACCTAGTGTGGAAAATACTGTATATATTTTCCGGAAATACGGTAATTTATAGGTAAATAGATGCCCTATATTGTATTTTTAAAAGAAGTATGTTATCGAAAATGGGAAACCTGCGGCTGGGGAGGCGAGTCGCCATTTTGTTTGAATTGAATAACACGTTCTGAATAATAGGAAGAATTTTTCGTGCTCTAGAGGTTAAAATTGGGCTGACACCTCTCAAATAGGAGACAAAATTGTTGGATGTGCATTCCTGCATAACTTGAGATATCAGGCGACAGGACAGGACAACTCCAGGAACCTCAGATAAGTCTGTTATAACTCTGGCCAGTTATTTTCATGTATAGACAGTGAGGTTTTCTGAGTATGATACACATTAATCTCCAGTCAAATTGGTGAGTGTTATGATTAAGATATATTCTCCTTCTGTTATATAAATGTGTATTTATATATAATCATTTTTTAATTTAATATACAATTCACAAATTTATATATTTACCAGCATTCCTGGTGATGTATATTTCATTTAATTAATAGGTCCAGAGCAACTTGTGGATATGACAGTGGTAGGTATCGAAGGGGGACATTTTTTGCGACCTAGGTGTCCCAGATTCCTACTTGTCTAACTGATAAATAATAATTATCTATGTTCATTTACTGTTATGTATATAAAGATACATTCAAATAAATGCAATTTTCTACACCTAGATGTTGTACATGTTTACCTGGAGTTTACCTGGAGAGAGTTCCGGGGGTCAACGCCCCCGCGGCCCGGTCTGAGACCAGACTCTAGCAGTAGCACAGCAGCAGCAGCAGTACAAAAACATGGCAGTTGTGGAAAACTGCATTTATCTGAATGTAACTAATTATGTACATAACAGTAAATGATTATTATTTATCAATGTTACATAGACAAGTAGGAATTTGGGACACCTAGGTCGGAAAAAATGTCCCCCTTCGATACCTACCACTGTCATAACCACAAGTTGCTCTGGACCTATTAATTAAATGAAATATACATCACCAGGAATGCTGGTAAATATATAAATTTGTGGACTGTATATTAAAAATAATAAATGGTTATATATATATATATAATTACATAACAGAAGGAAAATATATCTTAATATCGCTCACCAATTTGACTGGAGAAAACCTCACTCTAACTAAATCTATGAAAATAATGCTGGCCAGAATTACACACAAATCTAGAGAGCTTATCTGAGGTTCCTGGAGCTGTCTTGTCCAGTCGTCTGATATCTCAAGTTATGCAGGAATGAACATCCAACAATTTCGCCTCCTATTTGAGAGGTGTCAACACAATTTTAACCTCTAGAGCACGAAAAATTCTTCCCATTACACCGTTTGTACAAAATTCAAAACCAAGATGGCGAGTCTCGTCTGCGCAGACGCAGGCTTTCCGTTTTCTATGACAAATATTATTAATACAGTATGGCCATCTATTTACATATAAATACTGAATTTCTGGAAAATATATACAATATTTTCCACACTGCAGCCGGCCGGAGTTCGTTGCTAAACGACTCAAATTGCTCATTTGACAATGGTGGAGGACCTGGGTACATATAGGATCTTGTACCCATACGGCGACATATTACACAAGATTTAATCACCCTTTTTACACTTTGCCGTCCTTGTGGAATCCAGAAAGTTTCCCTAATACAATTTAAGGTATCTTTTTGTACCCAACCATGCATTACATTTTTATGGGCATTTAGAACAATTAAATTTGTTAGATGATGAGTTTTGGGCAGTAAGATAGGGTGTTTAGCATAATCACCCAATTCAGCATTTTGTAACCTACCTCTGCACCTAATTACATTGTTCTCTAAATACAGCCCCAGTTTCACTATTATGGAACCTTTCACAATTTTTCTTTCCATCATCAATTTAATCTCATTTCCATAGATTTCCTCCTGTACCCTCTTTATCCAATATTCAAGAGGATGTGAAAACTTAAATGAAATATTCATCTTGTTCAGAAATTTAAACACCAACTTAGTTACATTGATTAGTTTGGGCAAAGAAGAATACCTATTTATATCAATGGCTAAGGGAGGACAAACTATTGGAGCGGTGGTCACAGTAATTTCAACAGGAGCAATATACGCCTTTTGTACAGGCCAATTAGCTTTATTTACCAACCAGCTCGGTCCTTTAAACCATGATACAGCATTTACAAATTTAGCATAAGGTAAACCTCGAGACAAGAAATCAGCTGGATTCTCCTCACCAGGTATATGATTAAATGTTAGCATATGCTGACCCAAACTATTATACTTCTCTTGCATCTGATTAATTTCAGCGACTCTGTTTTGTACGTACACAATTTTACTGTTTCCATTACGAATCCATTGTAAGGATACCTCATTATCAGACCAAATTACAGTGTCACTAATATTTATCTCTTGCAACTTATTTCTTATATAATTAGCTAATTTGACACCTACATAAATGGCTGTTAATTCCAACTGAGGTAAGGTACGTGATTTAATTGAAGACACTTTAGCCTTAGACATAACAAGATAAATAACACTATTACATTGAAGATAAGCAACTGCTCCATATGCCAATTTTGAAGCATCACAAAAAAAATGTGGAGTGCATTTTTCCCATTTGGATTGGCCACCTGGCATGGGACTCCAACATTGGAATTTTTTCATAATCACCAATTAATTCATCCCACCTGTTAATGAATTCCTCAGGTAGAATTTCATCCCAAGCACATTTAAGTTTCCATGCTTCCTGTCTTAATAATTTCCTTCTTATAGTAAGGGGTGACACTAAACCTAGTGGATCAAAACATTTGGAAACTTCAGCAAGCAAAACTCTCTTAGTTAATTTATTGGGCATACTGTAATTATTAGGTTTTAACATTAACAAATCTCTCTCAGTATCCCAAGTTAAACCCAATACATTGCTATATTTTGGCACTTCATCTCCAGGGTAATCTTTACTTATTTTGTCCTTTAATTTGGACGAATTGCTATTCCATTCCCTCAGAAGCATATTTGCACTTTGCATTATTTTATTAGCCTCTCCATAAGTCATTAACAGTTCCTCTTCAGTTGACGTCACACCCAGGAAATTGTCCACATAAAATTGTTTACTCAATGGACTTTCCATACATTTAAGGTGTGCATTTATCGTCGCTTGAAGTAGGAACGGACTGGATGTAGCACCAAATAATACGCTCCTCAAGCGAAAGGTTTTCAGAGGGCTAAGTGGGTCACTAGGATTCTCAGGCCATAAGAAGCGGGTACAATCCCGTTCAGCCTCTTGTAAACCCACTCTTAGGAAAGCTTTACTTATGTCAGCTGTGAAGGCATAATGCTTCACTCTGAAATTTAATATCTCCTAATTTTTCCGTCAACGACGGACCTGTCATCAGTCATTTAAACTAGGTACATTTTTGTTACTCCTGGCACTACAATTAAACACAATCCTCAAAGGAGTGGTCTTAGAATCCTTCTTCACTCCGTGATGTGGCAAATAGTGACCATAAATTTTGGTTTGCTCAGGAGGTACCTCTTCTATAAATTAATTAACTGCTCAGCAATTATATCATTATAGGCAGTTAACAATTCTGGTGTCTTACTCAGTTCGCGGAGCTGAGCCTTTAACTGTCCATATGCCATTCTGTAATTAGTGGGCAATTCTGGATGGTTCAGTCTCCACGGAAGTCGCACCCAGTATTGTCCAGATTCAAATTTTACATCTCTGGTATTGCTCCTGAGTAAAAGAATCGTCTGGACTTTCTTCATTTACATTTATTTCAATGCTGTCTAATTCCCACAATTTATGCACTGGCTCAACACCATCCTCTATGGAAGAATTATACTGGGGTACGATTTCATGAGTAAGACACACAGTTATGGTATTTGTAGTTTCCTCTAGTCCTGAATTATTATTACGAGGAATCCTACCATACATTACATGGCCTCCTGCAGTCTTTAGAAGGGTGACACCACATTTCTTTACCATACCCTTTACAAAGGAGGCATAATAGTCACTACCTATCAAAATATTTATTGGGCCTACAGAATCATCACTTACACCAGAAGGTGCTAAATTTACATTATGTGAAAGTCTTTCTGTAGCTTTACCAAGCCCTACTGTAGATATTTTCTCTGGAAGTCTCTCTACAATTACTGCATTAACACATTTTTCCTCATTGCCCAACCTGACAGTTACATAAACAGTGTCATACAATTGAGCTCTTTTATCTGAGAGAAAACCAGATAATTTTAAAGTTGTGGGATCTCCCATCTGTACTTTCATACCATCAAGACATTTACGTTTTATGAAAGTACGCTGGGATCCCTGGTCCAATAATGCATTTACATGTTTTGATTTATGCCTTTTATCATCAATTTTTACATGTAACACAGGTAAGGCTACTTCAGCAAAACCATCATTATTAACATTAGCAGCAATTTTTACATTAGCCACTGTTGTCAGGATTGTCAACATTATCATTATCATCAACATTATCATATAGACCTTTACACATAACTATATGGTGTCTTCCTTTGTGACATTGATAACGGTTGTTTAATTTGGCATGACAATCCTTTACATTGTGATTACCTAAACACCTGATACATCTGTCAAGTTCCTCCAATCTTTCAACTTTATCATTCCATGAATTGTATGCATTGCAATTCTTAGAAAAATGAGTACCCTTGCAGAAAAGACAATCTCTCTTTGACTGGTTTCTTATTAACTGTGCTACTCTTAGGAGGGTACTTATTCTTCTTACCTTGTGGAGAATCATTATCTCTGATTCTTGCTACTTGATATGCACCTATGCAACTATTTTTAGGAAATGAATTTTGATTATTACCACTGGGATAATTTTTCCCTTTGTGAAACTTGACAGATACCTCAGTTATTATGTGTTGCATCTTTAAAATGAGTTGGTTGGCTGGTCTGCAACTGAACAATTAATTTTTGTAGACCTAGTCTTATTTCCTCCAGACCAAAATAACCCTTGTGATACTTGATCGAGATCCATTCAAGTGTTTTACAGCTGAATTTATTCTGTACTATGGCACTCAATAACCAGTCTGATTCCTTCAGATTATCTTAAAGTTTTGAGAGTGATCTCCAGTTTAACTCTAAACTGCTGTAAACCTTTGTAAGTGTGATCTGGAGATTTTAAATTAACAATATTCATTAGATCCAACCTACTTTGTTCTATATTACCATAAGTGACCTTCAACAAGTCAACTGCTTCCTTGTAAGAGTCATCTACATTGGGAAAGGCTTTTATGAGTATGTGAGCATCTCCTCTTACCTGTCCTTTGAGGTAAAATAATTTACCTACACAGGGTAGGTCACTCCTGTCATGCACAGCTGCTTTAAAAATTGACCAAAACTCTTCCCAGTTTTCTCCAGGATTAAACACAGGCAAACACAATTCTGGGAATTTTGGCAAAGACATATTATTTGTTGGAGAAAACTGACCAACTGCCTGGTTTACACATTTTAATTTATTCAAGGCCTGACTTTTACAAGAATCTTTTCCTCTAATTCATAATACTGATTAATCATAAGATCTACTTCAGTCTCATCTACGCAGTTTACTAACAAATCTCCTTCATATTTGTTGTAATATAATTTGTATGAATCATATCTATTACCTAAAGCATCTAAATACAATTTTAAATCATCAGTATTCACAGTTTTTTGATTCATTAATTCCAAGCACTTATTATATGCCTTGGTTACATGAACTTTTCTAGCTTGCAGTGATGCTTTCTTTGCTCTATATTCCATGTTTGTCTTCTATATTAATTTCCTCATTTTCAGCCATGATACAATGTATTAAATTCAACTTTATTAATAACACTGATACAACTTACCTTTGAATAAATCCCAGCTACTTGAGCTTAGCAATTACATGTAAGAAATTATAATATAAATTTTAAATGTACATTAATACAAACTTTGTTCATCAAAATTAATTTTATACAAATTAATAAATCCTTGCCAGAATTTGGCATAGCAAAATTAATATTATAAACAATATAATCTTTATCCACACTTGTCTTATCAATTACACATACACTGATATAAATCTTGGCCAGAATTGTCTTATCAAATTAGTGTTATACAAATTAATATAAACTTAGCCAGACTTGAGCTTAGCTTATCAAAATTAATATTGTAATTATTATAATCCACTACACATTAAGTAAATTTGTGAAATTAACATCCACCTCCTGTTATTTCACATATAATTATTAAGTAATTAACTAATTAATGACTTCACTAATTACCTCCAGTTCAAGAAGGACCAACGGGCAAATTAAATTTGGAAAACTGCATTTATCTTAATGCAACTAATTATGTACATAGCAGTAAATGATAGATAATTATTATTTATCAATGTTACATAGACAAGTAGGAATTTGGGACACCTAGGTTGCAAAAAATGTCCCCCTTCAATACCTACCGCTGTCATAACCACAAGTTGCTCTGGACCTATTAATTAAATGAAATATACATCACCAGGAATACTGGTAAATATATAAATTTGTGGACTGTATATTAAAAATAATAAATGGTTATATATATACACAATTACATAACAGAAGGAAAATATCTTAATATCACTCGCCAATTTGACTGGAGATTAATGTGTATCATACTCAGAAAACCTCACTAACTAAATCTATGAAAATAATGCTGGCCAGAATTACACACAAATCTAGAGAGCTTATCTGAGGTTCCTGGAGCTGTCTTGTCCAGTCGTCTGATATCTCGAGTTATGCAGGAATGCACATCCACCAATTTCGCCTCCTATTTGAGAGGTGTCAACACAATTTTAACCTCTAGAGCACGAAAAATTCTTCCCATTACACCAACGTTTGTACAAAATTCAAAACCAAGATGGCGAGTCTCGTCTGTGCAGACGCAGGCTTTCCGTTTTCTATGACATAAATATTATTAAATACAGTATGGCCATCTATTTACATACAAATACTGAATTTCTGGAAAATATATACAGTATTTTCCACAGCAGTAGCAATAGCACTAAGCTAGCAGAATGTCTGTATTTCGATTCCAGGTACGTGTAGAAACTTGGACCGTTTCCTTACACCAGACAGTTTTCTTTGTTCACCTAGTGTAAGTAGGTACTTTGGTGTTGACTGTTGTGGGTCTCATCCTTGAGGGTGGTAGTATAACTAAGACAAGGCTGGGCTTTGAAAAGAGCTGAGGCAGAAAGACAACTCTTAGCCTGTAATATTGATTTGTGTAAAAATAAGCTTCGCATCGGCACAACAGTAGCATTAGCATTAGCACAGAAACACGAGCAACAACGGCAGCACAATAGCATCGGCAACATAGCAACAGTAGTTGCACCAATATCAACAGTAGCAGCATAGTCAGCGCTAGGAGCAGTAGTAACAGCTCACCACAGCCACAGAAGTAGCAGCATACAACATAGGCAACGCTTTCTAAATCCAATTTATGTGAGTCACACTAGTGACTTGCTTACTTTAAAGTAGCACTCGAGAAAATGCTTGCAAGGAAAATAAATCTTAACATTACTCAAGAACAGGTGGACAACGTATGCCAAACTGGCCTCACTTTACTCTTAAAATTGTTATTTCCCAACATCAGAAGTAAGTTTATTCAGTTATAGACAAATACAGTTATATAGATTATCATACATAGCAGCACATGCGTAGAGAACCTAGGATAACCCAAAAAAGCCAGTGATTTATTTCCATTGGGATCCTTTGCTTAAACTTCATGTAAACTTGAGTACTATTTCCTTTAAAGTTTGATTATTTCTTTTTATTAACACATCGGCCGTTTCCCACCAAGGCAGGGTGGCCCAAAAAAGAAAAACTTTCATCATTCACTCCATCACTGTCTTGCCAGAGGCACGCTCATACTAAAGTTATAAAACTGCAACATTAACACCCCTCCTTCAGAGTGCAGACACTGTACTTCCCATCTCCAGGACTCGAGTCCGTCCTGCCAGTTTCCCTGAATCACATTCCACACTCACACTCCAACAGCACGTCACGTAAAGTCCTAAAAACCATTTGTCTCCACTCCAAACACATTCACGCATGCTTGCTGGAAGTCCAAGCCCCTCGCACACAAAACCTCCTTTATCCCCTCCCTCCAACGTTTCCTAGGCCGGCCGCTACCCCGCCTTCCCTCCACTACAGATTTATACATTCTCGAAGTCATTCGTTTCGTTCCGTCCTCTCTACATGTCCGAGCCACCTCAACCCCCCTCCCCTCAGCCGTTTGGATAATAGTTTTGGTAATCCCGCACTTCCTCCTTATCTCCAGTTATTATTATAATAAAAAAGAAGTGCTAAATCACAAGGGCTTAACAGCTCCTTATCTCCAAACTACGGATTCTCTGCATTATATTCACACCACACGTTGCCCTCAGACATGACATCTCCACTGCCTCCAGCCTTCTCCTTGTTGCAACATTCATCACCCATGCTGCACATCTATACAAGAGTGTTGGTACAACTATACTCTCATACATTTCCCTCTTAGATTAGTTCCCAAATATTAAAAGAATAATCAGATTACATAAACCACTTTGATTAGGTTACACAAACTTCTAAAAAATAGTGTAAATAAACCCTTTGAATTTTTTATAGTAGGCTGCAGACACTTTTCAAAAGATTGTGAAGGTAGAATACATAAAACCTCTCAAAAGATTGTCAAACTAAGCTACACATGGTTAGGTATGGTAAGGTTTATCAGGAAACAGGAAAACTATTTTCTGATGCGGGTCTGTCATATGATGACCCACAACTGGAGATTTTAATCATGTGACAGAGGCCTTCCACTGGCTTACTCTTCCACCCCTTTTAAAAATATGGTTGATTAAATTGTTAGATTAGGTCATATAAATCAAAAATTCTTTAGTTATGCTACATAAGCCAACGAGATTGTTAGGTTAGGCTACGTAAACTAACAAAATTGTTAAATTAGGTTATTTACACTTATAATTTTTTTTAGGTTAGGCTACATTAACCATCAAGATTTTTAGTTTAGGGTAGACTCGATCATGTATCTAGCCACAAAGAAGCAAACGGAAAAACAAAAAGCGGCCCCGGTACGTCAAGCAATGAGGTGGCCGACCGTAACCATGAGACTTTCACATTGATGCAGCACGTGTGGCTGTCCGTGTGTGGTGCACGTGTGGCTGTCATTGTGTGGTGGTGCACGTGTGGCTGTCATTGTGTGGTGGTGCACGTGTGGCTGTCAGTGTGTGGTGGTGCACGTGTGGCTGTCATTGTGTGGTGGTGCACGTGTGGCTGTCAGTGTGTGGTGGTGCACGTGTGGCTGTCAGTGTGTGGTGGTGCACGTGTGGCTGTCATTGTGTGGTGGTGCACGTGTGGCTGTCAGTGTGTGGTGGTGCACGTGTGGCTGTCAGTGTGTGGTGGTGCACGTGTGGCTGTCATTGTGTGGTGGTGCACGTGTGGCTGTCAGTGTGTGGTGGTGCACGTGTGGCTGTCATTGTGTGGTGGTGCACGTGTGGCTGTCAGTGTGTGGTGGTGCACGTGTGGCTGTCATTGTGTGGTGGTGCACGTGTGGCTGTCAGTGTGTGGTGGTGCACGTGTGGCTGTCAGTGTGTGGTGGTGCACGTGTGGCTGTCATTGTGTGGTGGTGCACGTGTGGCTGTCAGTGTGTGGTGGTGCACGTGTGGCTGTCATTGTGTGGTGGTGCACGTGTGGCTGTCATTGTGTGGTGGTGCACGTGTGGCTGTCATTGTGTGGTGGTGCACGTGTGGCTGTCATTGTGTGGTGGTGCACGTGTGGCTGTCAGTGTGTGGTGGTGCACGTGTGGCTGTCAGTGTGTGGTGGTGCACGTGTGGCTGTCCGTGTGTGGTGGTGCACGTGTGGCTGTCAGTGTGGTGCACGTGTGGCTGTCATTGTGTGGTGGTGCACGTGTGGCTGTCAGTGTGGTGCACGTGTGGCTCAGTGTGTGGTGGTGCACGTGTGGCTGTCAGTGTGGTGCACGTGTGGCTGTCAGTGTGGTGCACATGTGGCTGTCAGTGTGTGGTGGTGCACGTGTGGCTGTCATTGTGTGGTGCACGTGTGGCTGTCTGTGTGTGGTGGTGTACGTGTGGCTGTCATTGTGTGTGGTGGTGCACGTATGGCTGTCATTGTGTGTGGTGGTGCACGTGTGGCTGTTGTGTGGTGGTGCACGTGTGGCTGTGTGTGGTGCACGTGTGACTGTGGTGCACGTGTGGCTGTCATGTGGTGCACGTGTGGCTGTGTGTGGTGGTGCACGTGTGGCTGTCAGTGTGTGGGGTGATGCACGTGTGGGTCATTGTGTGGTGGTGCACGTGTGGCTGTCATTGTGTGGTGGTGCACGTGTGGCTGTCATTGTGTGGTGGTGCACGTGTGGCTGTCAGTGTGTGGGGTGGTGCACGTGTGGCTGTCAGTGTGTGGGGTGTTGCACGAGTGGCTGTCAGTGTGTGGTGCACGTGTGGCTGTCAGTGTGTGTGGTGGTGCACGTGTGGCTGTCAGTGTGTGTGGTGGTGCACGTGTGGCTGTCAGTGTGTGTGGTGGTGCACGTGTGGCTGTCAGTGTGGTGCACGTGTGGCTGTCAGTGTGGTGCACGTGTGGCTGTCAGTGTGGTGCACGTGTGGCTGTCAGTGTGTGGTGGTGCACGTGTGGCTGTCAGTGTGTGTGGTGGTGCACGTGTGGCTGTCAGTGTGGTGGTGCACGTGTGGCTCAGTGTGTGTGGTGGTGCACGTGTGGCTGTCAGTGTGTGGTGCAAGTGTGGCTGTCAGTGGTGCAAGTGTGGCTGTCAGTGGTGCAAGTGTGGCTGTCATTGTGTGGTGCACGTGTGGCTGTCAGTGTGTGGTGCACGTGTGGCTGTGATTGTGTGGTGCACGTGTGGCTGTCAGTGTGTGGTGGTGGTCGTGTGGCTGTCATTGTGTGGTGGTGCACGTGTGGCTGTCAGTGTGTGGTGGTGCACGTGTGGCTGTCATTGTGTGGTGGTGCACGTGTGGCTGTCAGTGTGTGGTGGTGCACGTGTGGCTGTCATTGTGTGGTGGTGCACGTGTGGCTGTCATTGTGTGGTGGTGCACGTGTGGCTGTCATTGTGTGGTGGTGCACGTGTGGCTGTCATTGTGTGGTGGTGGTCGTGTGGCTGTCATTGTGGTGTGGTGGTGGTCGTGTAGCTGTCATTGTGGTGGTCGTGTGGCTGTCATTGTGGTGGTCGTGTGGCTGTCATTGTGGTGGTCGTGTGGCTGTCATTGTGGTGGTCGTGTGGCTGTCATTGTGGTGGTCGTGTGGCTGTCATTGTGGTGTGGTGGTGGTGTGGCTGTCATTGTGGTGGTGGTGTGGTGGTGGTGGTGTGGCTGTCATTGTGGTGGTGGTGTGGCTGTCATTGTGCTCCTCGTGTGGCTGTCATTGTGTGCTCCTCGTGTGGCTGTCATTGTGTGCTCCTCGTGTGGCTGTCATTGTGTGCTCCTCGTGTGGCTGTCATTGTGTGGTGGTGGTCGTTTGGCTGTCATTGTGTGGTGGTGGTGGTGTGGCTGTCATTGTGTGCTCCTCTTGTGGCTGTCATTGTGTGGTGGTGTGGCTGTCATTGTGTGGTGGTGCTCGTGTGGCAGTGCATGAGGGATGGAACATACTAAGGTGCAAAGAAGCCTTGGAGGTATCCCTCACTGCTAGGCATCCCTGACTAGTCTGAGGTATTCCTTACAGGTAGGTGTCCCTCACAAACCAGAGGAAGCTCTTACGAACACGGGCGAAGAATATTTCATGGAAACCCAGAGTTATGACTTGGTTTTAATTCAACGAAATTAGGTACACCGCAGTGTCTTGTGACAGATACAAGACAGACGCAAGTTGTAGCTAAAGTATTTTAGGGTGACAACGTTTCGCATTGTTTAACTACGTCATGATAAAGGTCCTCATAAGAACGAAATGTTGACCCAGTAAGAGCTTGTTCTTTAATTAGCCAGTCTTCAAACTTGATAAATTACACATGTGCAACACCTGTGTATCTCCATCTTGGAAACGCTTCGCGACAAGGTGGCTTCATCAGTCTAATACAAAGAATGGGGAAGATAAGGAGTTTGAGGTAATCAGTCCCTCAGCCTGGAGTCATTGTAATCATTCCATCAGTCTTGATAAGACTGAGGGACTGATTACCTCACTCCTGATCTTCACCATTCTTCTCTATTCCACGATGGAGATACACAGGTGTTTCTCATGTGTCTAATTTATCAACTTTTCGGTTCTGTGAGGTATTTATATACAGTCTTCAAACATTTCAGTACGCCATTTCATCGAGGATGTACCGAAGCATTTTTTCTTTAGGCGCATTTCTAATACAGCTAGAAGCATTTTAACTTCCCTATTACGGGAAAATTGCCAACTTACAGGTACGGCCTTTTCCACAAGCAACTCCAGATCTGTTTAATGTGCAGGACAGTTTCATTAACCGTATCTACTTAAACCACCTCCATAAATGGGAGTGACCTAACTGCTTCAGAGTGTATTCGCTGAAGGTTGCGGGAAGCAGCATAGAAACAGCCCACAATGACAAGGATTATACACAAATAACCCGCACTCAGGAGAGAACAGCTTACGA
This sequence comes from Cherax quadricarinatus, assembly GCF_038502225.1. Taxonomy (NCBI): domain Eukaryota; kingdom Metazoa; phylum Arthropoda; class Malacostraca; order Decapoda; family Parastacidae; genus Cherax; species Cherax quadricarinatus. The sequence continues at coordinate 33,386,512 of NC_091317.1, read as the reverse complement.
TGACTTTGTAAATAATAATAACTTTATTTAGTACAAGTAAATATACAAGGCATACAGGCCTAGCTGACATCACTGACATACTAAGATATAGAAAACAGCTTGTTATGCTGAGCATTTAGGGCAAATTAGGTCAGTTTTGTCCCAGGATGCGACCCATACCAGTCCACTAACACCCATGGGTCGAAGTCGGACCGAAACGCCGTCGTAAGCTCTTCTCTCTCCTTACCTTTACCTTTGATATACCTTTGAAGAATTTCGATAGTATATCTGCTCTCTGAGCCCGGCCATGGGCCAGGCTCGTCTAGTGCTCGCCTGGTCAACCAGGCTCTTTCTGCTGGAGGCCCGGTGCCCCACATATCCATCACAGCCTGGTTGATCTGGCACCTGGTGAAGATACTTGTCTAGTTTCCTCTTGAAGGCTTCAACACTTGTTCCAGCAGTGTTTGATATCTTCTGGTAAGATGTTGAAAAGACTGGGACCCCGGATGTTGATACAGTGTTCCCTTATTGTCCCCACCGCACCCCTGCTCCTCACTGGGTTTATTTTACACTTCCTCCCATATCTCTCACTCCAGTATGTTATGGCAGTGTGCAGATTTGGGACCAAGCCCTCGAGTACCTTCCAGGTATATATTATCATGTACTTCTCTCTCCTCCGCTCCAGTGAGTACATGTTCAAGACTTGCAGGCGTTCCCAGTAGTTTAGGTGCTTTACTGGCTCAATGTGAGCCGTAAACGATCTGTGTATTTGTTCCAGCTCCGATATTTCTCCTGCCCTGAACGGGGCCGTCAGCACTGTATTGTTCTAGTCATAGTTAAGATTCTGGCCTGTAAGCCACTGATTAGTTTCGTGCTTCTCGTAACAAAAGGTATAACAGGTGCCAGGAAGTATTGAGTCATCCAAAGCTTTATACAATTTTTGAAGTCTCTTCCGGATTTTATTTAATTATTATTATTATAATCAAAGGGGAAGCGCTAAACCCATAGGATTATACAGCGCCCGGGGGGGGGGGGGATGTGGAAGGCATTCAGGCTTAATTCGGGGAACTGGAGCACAGATCCAATTCCCTAAATCAAGAGCCCCTCACCAACATCAAGGAACCTTCCATGAGGGGTATTTTATTTAATATACAGAGATTTTTAGGCCTTTCACTCCTGTATATACATGTACAACTATCAACTTCCTTAGTAGGGCACCACAACATACAATTGTATTAACAAATTAACAACGAGGATATATGTCACTTCCGCTCAAACATAAATTATGAGGATATTTGTCACTTCCTCTCTAATAAATACACTTCGCCATGTCGGCAACTGGTAAGAGTTAATTACAGACTAAGGCAGCTATTTCTGTACTGTAAGTTTTCTCTAGAAAGGCAGAACTGCTTAGCAAAATCCCCTTGTGACGGCTCTGGAGATAATATGGAGGAGCTAGTAGAGCCTCTTACGTAAATGCTCACAATACCAGAGGAGAGAGCGAACTGCCCTGAGCCGAACGCTCAGGTTTAATGTCAACTCGGTATAGGGGAGAGTGGAGAGGTACAAACCATCCACCAGGTACTTCGCCTCTAGTTTTTGAACTATTCCAGTCACCTAATTCCCTACCTAAACATATACAAAAATAATATATACATAAATAATACCCGGGTATATAATCCTTAGTTATATAATTTAATCGTAATATAAACTAGAGGAATCTTTAATTTAGCTATTATTAAAGAAGCCCTGAGTGCAATATTAAGTTAATCCCGTATTAATAAATAATTATGACCAAGGGGCATAACAACAGTATTGTGCCTTTTTGTTATTTATGACTAAGGGATTATCCTGTGAGGAGAGACGTGTGTACATTGTACAGATCTTCTTACACCTGCTGTTCACCTAGCCTAAAAAAAATTGTCTCGCAAATACTTGAAATCTTAAGGCCTTACCCACACGTACACACGAAGAGGCGGGGCCAGGAGCTGTCAGTCGACCCCTGCAACTACGTAAAGGCGAGTAGATACGATACAAAAGTCATTAAGCCCACAAGGCAGAGTACCTTTTTCGCTCAGATTTATTTTTTTAATCTGAGGCACTTCATTGTTTGAGTAAATCAGAATATTCCCTCTCATATTGTGCAAGTCTAATGTGTACCGAGAGTCTGCATCCTTATTCGTAACAGCTATAAATGGACTTGTCTCAGGTCTTCCCACAAGTGTCTGATCACCCTTATATGCAGATGGTACCCAGATGTTCCTTAGTTTTGTGGATAGTATCCTAGCTTTTTGGGGCTACGCCCTCTCATTCTATATTAGTCTTGCGCATTTCCAGCATTATTTTGTGAATGTCCTTCCCTCTCACTTTGGTAATAAGCCTTTCTACTTCATGTTGTTAAACTGTCTTGGTTTAATAACATTCAAAGATTAATAATCCTCGCATGTTCAGGGCAGGTCGCTTCTGCCTCTCACAACTACTTGATCACTATGATGTGGCCTTGGATGCACTGGAAGAAAATCAGAATGCAGATGTAATACACAGACTTTGCAAAAGCATTTGACAAATGCGATCATGGCGTAATAGCCCATAAAATACGTGCTAAAGGAATAACTGGGAAAGTGGGGAGATGGATCTTCAACTTCCTAACAAATCGAACACAGAGTAGTGGTCAACAGAGTTAAATCGGAGGCTGCCATAGTGAAGAGCTCTGTTCCACAAGGCACAGTACTCGGCCCCCATCTTATTCCTCATCCTCATATCAGACATAGAGACATACACCACAGCACCGTATCATCCTTTGCGGATGATACTAGGATCTGCATGAGGCTGTCATCTGCTGAGGACGCGGTAAACCTCCAAGAAGATATAAACAAAGTTTTCCAGTGGGCAACGGTAAACGATATGTTCAATGAGGACAAATTCCAACTTCTCCGTTATGGAAAACTGGAGGAGATAATAACTAGAACAGAGTATGGCCAGACTCTGGCCATACAATAGAGCGGAAAAATAATGTAAGGGACCTGGGAGTAGTAATGTCTGAGGAGCTCACTTTCAAGGATCACAACAGTGCCACGATCGCAAATGCAAAGAAAATGATAGGATGGATAATGAGAACGTTCAAAACGAGAGATGCCAAGCCAATGATGTTCCTTTTCAAATCACTTGTTCTCTCAAGGCTGGAATACTGCTGTACATTAACATCTCCATTCAAAGCAGGTGAAATCGCAGATCTAGAGAGTGTACAGAGATCCTTTACTGCACGTATAAGTTCTGTCAAGCACCTTAACTACTGGGAACGCTTGGAAGCACTTGACTTGTACTCGTTGGAACGCAGGAGGGAGAGATGTATCATAATCTACACTTGGAAAATCCTGGAAGGAATGATCCCAAATCTGCACACACAAATCACTCCCTACGAAAGTAAAAAGACTGGGCAGGCGATGCAAAATTCCCCCAATTGAAAGTATGGGCGCCATTGGTACACTAAGAGAACACCATAAGTGTCCGGGGCCCAACACTGTTCAACAGCCTCCCATCAAACATTAGGGTAATTACCAATAAGCCCCTGGCTGCCTTCAAGAGAGAGCTGGACAGATACCTAAAGTCAGTGCCAGATCAGCCGGGCTGTGGCTCGTACGTTGGACTGCGTGCGGCCAGCAGTAACAGCCTGGTTGATCAGGCCTTGATCCACCGGGAGGCCTGGTCATGGACCGGGCCGCGGGGGCGTTGATCCCCGGAATAACCTCCAGGTAATCCAGGTAGCTACCCAGGATAACCCAAGAATGCCAGGGCGTCATTGAAGACTATTTCCATTGTGGTTCTTCACTTTTGCGTCCCAGGATGCGATCCACACCAGTCGACTAATACCCAGGTACCTACTTGTATTTGCTAGGTGAACGGGGACTGCAGGTATAAGGAAACAATGTTTGTGTTCATCAAGAACTGCAAGAAGCCCCTATCACGAGCCTTTTCCATCCTATGGAGAGGGAGCATGGACACGGGGGTCGTCCCTCAGTTACTAAAAACAACAGACATAGCCCCACTCCACAAAGGGGGCAGTAAAGCAACAGCAAAGAACTACAGACCAATAGCACTAACATCCCATATCATAAAAATCTTTGAAAGGGTCCTAAGAAGCAAGATCACCACCCATCTAGAAACCCATCAGTTACACAACCCAGGGCAACATGGGTTTAGAACAGGTCGCTCCTGTCTGTCTCAACTATTGGATCACTACGACAAGGTCCTAAATGCACTAGAAGACAAAAAGAATGCAGATGTAATATATACAGACTTTGCAAAAGCCTTCGACAAGTGTGACCATGGCGTAATAGCGCACAAAATGCGTGCTAAAGGAATAACAGGAAAAGTCGGTCGATGGATCTATAATTTCCTCACTAACAGAACACAGAGAGTAGTCGTCAACAGAATAAAGTCCGAGGCAGCTACGGTGAAAAGCTCTGTTCCACAAGGCACAGTACTCGCTCCCATCTTGTTCCTCCTCCTCATATCCGACATAGACAAGGATGTCAGCCACAGCACCGTGTCTTCCTTTGCAGATGACACCCGAATCTGCATGACAGTGTCTTCCATTGCAGACACTGCAAAGCTCCAGGCGGACATCAACCAAATCTTTCGGTGGGCTGCAGAAAACAATATGAAGTTCAACGATGAGAAATTTCAATTACTCAGATATGGTAAACATGAGGAAATTAAATCTTCATCAGAGTACAAAACAAATTCTGGCCACAAAATAGAGCGAAACACCAACGTCAAAGACCTGGGAGTGATCATGTCGGAGGATCTCACCTTCAAGGACCATAACATTGTATCAATCGCATCTGCTAGAAAAATGACAGGATGGATAATGAGAACCTTCAAAACTAGGGAGGCCAAGCCCATGATGACACTCTTCAGGTCACTTGTTCTATCTAGGCTGGAATATTGCTGCACACTAACAGCACCTTTCAAGGCAGGTGAAATTGCCGACCTAGAAAATGTACAGAGAACTTTCACGGCGCGCATAACGGAGATAAAACCCCTCAATTATTGGGAGCGCTTGAGGTTCCTAAACCTGTATTTCCTGGAACGCAGGAGGGAGAGATACATGATTATATACACCTGGAAAATCCTAGAGGGACTAGTACCGAACTTGTACACGAAAATCACTCACTACGAAAGCAAAAGACTTGGCAGACGATGCACCATCCCCCCAATGAAAAGCAGGGGTGTCACTAGCACGTTAAGAGACCATACAATAAGTGTCAGGGGCCCGAGACTGTTCAACTGCCTCCCAGCACACATAAGGGGGATTACCAACAGACCCCTGGCAGTCTTCAAGCTGGCACTGGACAAGCACCTAAAGTCAGTTCCTGATCAGCCGGGCTGTGGCTCGTACGTTGGTTTGCGTGCAGCCAGCAGCAACAGCCTGGTTGTTCAGGCTCTGATCCACCAGGAGGCCTGGTCACAGACCGGGCCGCGGGGGCGTTGACCCCCGGAACTCTCTCCAGGTAAACTCCACCCTGCCGGGAATCGAACCACAGACACTCGCTGTGTAAGACGAGCGTTGCCTACCAGGCGAGGGAAGAGACTGGTGTAGTGGTATAATGTGGTTGTGGCAAGGGAAGGAGGGGTGCGGGGGGGGGGGAAAGGGGTGACTGGTGTAGTGGTATAATGTATGGGTGTGGGTGGTTGTGACGAGGGAAGGCAGATGACCTACTTGGCTGGCTAGATCTGGGAGGCCCCTTAAAGGGATGTTCATTGATGTTCGTTAAGGACTTGATCCAAGGAATTTGAGCTGCAATCCCATCCCTCTCGAATCAGAACTGATCATCTCCCCCTCATTCCCCAAGCTCTTTATGATCCCTGGGGGTTTAGGGCTTCCCAGTAGTTATAACTGAGTCTTGATGTTTGCTGTCTTGCCTCTCGCAGTATCTGGCACACTCCATCTTAGTTGGAACTTTCCCGTTACGTTGGTTTAGGCAACATAAACTTTGCAAAATTTGTTTAACCACATGCAAATTAAAGGAACTCGGCGTGATACGTCTGGTATTGCAGCTACTCGCACACGGTGTCGTGCGTCCATTTATGCACGAATATAGTTTGAATAAAAGTGTGTGTGTGTTACTTGGTCGTGTTAAGATTATTGAGACTAATATAAATCTATACATATTAATGCAGCCACGAACAAGTGATTTTTAAACAATAAACTGCGGCTATCCGGGATCGAACTCGTTATTTTAGCCCGCCTCGTAGGAAACTAGTCAAAAATCACAACGTTCTAACCACAAGGCCATCAATCCGGTAATTATCAGGTACATAGTAGCATTAGGCATAATTCATGATGCGAGGACGTACATGGCTGTGGTAAGCTCTGAACTAATTTCATTCTACTCCCATTTGATATACCAACCTTTATTATTGCACAAACCTATGCGTATGATAACTGTGGAGAACAAGTTGAGTATAGACGTGGCAGAGGGATAAGGCAGAGGGAAAACGTTTAAAATTGTAGTGTTATTATTGGAGGTGCGAGCTTGGTTGTATTTGGAGACGAACACTGATGCTCCCGTTGGAAACATTGTGTGCATGTTGACAGGACGTGCTGACGACTAGGCTTACTGTCTGCTAAGTAAACTTAGTTTGTGCTATTATTGAATGTTGATGTGGAAAATTGCATTTATCTGAATGTAACTCATTATGTACATAACAGTAAATGATAAAGATAATTATTATTTATCAAAGTTACATAGACAAGTAGGAATTTTGGACACCTAGGTCGCAAAAATGTCCCCCTTCGATACCTACAACTGTCTTATCCACAAGTTGCTCTAGACCTATTAATTACAAATGAAATATGTATCAACAAGAATTCTGGTAAATATATAAATTTGTGGACTGTATATTAAATTAATAAAGGATTATATATATACACATTTACATAACAGAAGGAGAATATCTTAAAATCACTTACCAATTTGACTGGAGATCAAGGGGTATCATACTCAGAAAACCTCATTCTAACTAAATTTATGAAAATAATACAACTCCATCTATAAATGTTAAACAACCACAGTGACATCACACATCCTTGTCTAAGGCCTACTTTTACTGGGAAATAATTTCCCTCTTTCCTACATACTCTAACTTGAGCCTCACTATCCTCGTAAAAACTCTTCACTGCTTTCAGTAACCTACCTCCTACACCATACACCTGCAACATCTTCCACATTGCCCCCCCTATCCACCCTGTCATACGCCTTTTCCAAATCCATAAATGCCACAAAGACCTCTTTAGATAAGGCTAAAGAGGTCTTTGTGGCAGGAAACATAAACTCAAATATCACTTTGAGTACAGGCAACAGATCCTACATTTATTCATCTTCAATGCGCCAAAAAAAAAAAAATGAAAAATTTCAGAGAAACACTAGTTCCGATTTGACCTTGAGTACAGGTAACATCTCAGTGAATCTGATCTTACATTTCCTTGCCTTCAACCCTGCAAAATCATGTATCATAAGAACATAAAGAAGGAACACTGCATCAGGCCTACTGGCCCATGCGAGGCAAGTCCAAGTCTCCTACCGGCTTAAACCAATGCACCCAACCTAGTCAGGTCAGGTCACATTCACTTAAGGAACACGGCAACTGACCCAGTAGCATAAGCTAATCGGGTCCAACTCACACTGTTACAAAAAACGCGATATCTAATGATGATAGAGATCTCCAGTGAATACTAGAAAGGTCTGCCCCTCTAGCATCCAGCCTGTTACTGGGTTTTTGTAACTAGTAGTCAGTGTCCTGGTCCAATTATCCATTAGAATTTAATAGATTCAATAGTGCTTCAGGATTACAACTGGTTGGCTACTAACTAAAGAAATTAAAATTTAAGAAGTTTACTAACGAAGATAGTTGTCTAGGTGGACAATGTCAAAGTAAATCAAAGTAATCAATTTAATATATGATACAAGTTGCTACACTTGTGGTGTACAGTAGTATTGTGCTGAAGGTACATATATCTTTATGGCTTTTATGTACCGTCTGCTACATTGTCAGCATTTAAGAACATAATACTAATATATACAAGTATGTGTGTAAGTGATCCGTCTCCAGACTCGATTAGACTTAACCAGTGACTGACTAAAAGTCCTCGCATAAACTAACTTCTTGACCAACCTGGTACTCAGAACAGCTTGCTTGAACAGTAAAACGACCGATTCGCCGAACAGCGATATAACAAGCAGCAGCAGCAACACAGAATCAGGAACAAGGAGATAATATAACGACCCTAAGTAGGGACCATCTGCAGATCCTCCGCAAAACTCCCATACTACTGAATCTAAGTTCAGCATAGGAAAATCCCCGACTGTGACGGTGCACAGATACCAGTACAAATTAGGTCAGAAGCAACAGCTCAGGACCTGAGTTTGTCAGTGTCAGTGTGACACACAACCTCAGTAAAACGTCGAAAATCACTAAGTCTAGGCTATGCTCTGTGAACAGAGTTACACAAAACTAACAACAAGAGAGCGACCAGCAAGGCAGTCTCCTCACCCAGGTGAGGCGTGATCACCCCACCCTGATCACGTGACTCCATGGACTGTTGCTGCCCAGCAACTACAGAGAAGCTGGCAGCAAAACAAGCGGAGTGGTAGTTACAGTAGTTAGTGCGGCAGCTACTTGTCACTCTCGAACAATGAGCACTGAATAATATATAAATGTTACATCCTACCTAATAATATAACTAAATCAAATAATAATATAAAGCAATATATTTACGATTTAGCTAATATCGCAGATATCAGCAATATAAAATTATATGAACAGGTAATATACATTGTGACCCATTCAGGGGTTGCAATACCCACCCACACCCACTCCTGTATTTATCTAACCTATTTTTAAAACTACACAACGTTTTAGCCTCTATAACTGTACTTGGGAGTTTTCCACTCATCCACAACTCTTTTACCAAACAAGTGCTTTCCTATATCCTTCCTGAATCTGATTTTTTCCAGCTTTAAACCATTGCTCCGAGTCCTGTCTAGGCTCGATATTTTCAGCATGCTATTTACATCCCCTTTATTTATTCATGTCTTCCATTTATACACCTCGATCAAATCCCCCCAAATTCTACGCCTTTCTAGAGAGTGCAGATTCAGGGCCTCAGTCTATCCTCATAGGGAGGATTTCTGATACATGGGATCAACTTGGTCATCCTCCTTTGTACGTTTTTCCCTATATAGGCCTATTTGTACTCTGTAATCATATAAGAGGCTATACAGAAACGAAGGATTCTTTTATGTTGGTGCAGTACTGTTTTGGGCATTAGTGTCACCTTTAGAGGCTGTATGGTGTCACCCCTTGATGGTGTCAGCCGGGGCAGCCCGCCTCCCTTACGACGGTACTGGGTTACGCCTCTTAGTGCGAATGTCGTGGTGAGAGTAGCAGTGAGTAAGGTCCTCTTTTATTTTTGGGTTTTCTGTAGGCAATGAAAGGGTGTCTGTTCGGTGGCAGCTGCGGCGATGATGCCTTGTAGAAAACTTTTCTGGACGTCGGAGGTATTAAAATCGTGGTTCCTAGTGATGGTGTCGAGAGTTTCCTTAATTCCTGTCGGAAATTTTAGGCCCGAACTGGGAGCTTCAGTTTCTGTGGAAAAAGTGTTTAAGGATAAACTGTTCAGTATCTCCGGTCTTTCCATTTGGCTCAATTTTCTTCCAGCGCACAGTTGTTGTAATTTGTTAAATTCGGTCTTTACTGGACGTAGTGGTTTTGTTGAGAATAATTTCAGCAGAGTGGCTGTCAGTAGAAGAAAGGGTGACACAGCGGTTCGTCTGCGCTTTCTTGAAGGTTGACTAGGATATCAGACGAGGAGAGTTTTCTAAGCATTGTTTAGCGACTATTATTATCAATCTTTATGATATACCTTAAAATTTGGTGTAAATGTTCATCAGTAGGCCTTTACCAAAGTATTGACTTGACAGTTTTGATAATTTGAAATCTTATTCACGAATGTATGTGCTACCTGAGACTGCGAACATACCTGCGATGAACGTCTTTAGGTTTGGTTGTACGAGCGTAATATCAACACTTGGTCATACACTATGCAAAACAATCTTTTATTGGGACTAAGCTTGCCTTAGGGTTGAGCTCTAAGTCGGAGAATATTTTATATACTCATGGTGGGTGGGCCTGGTCCCAAATCTGCAAACTGCCATATCAGCGTGCTGGAGTGAGAAATGTGGGAGGAAGCGTCAGAGTGATAGGCAGGGGCGCTGTGAGCACAAGTGAACATTGTATTAACATCCGTGGGCCCAGAATATTAGTATCTTTATTAGAAGATATCAAACACTGTGTAGAAGTCGAGAGTAAACTGGACAAGTACATCTAACAAGTACCTGATCAACCGTACTGTGAAAAATACGAGTGTCAGCGAGCCGTTAGTAGCAACAGCCTGATTGACCAGGCAAGCACCAGACAAACCTGTCCCAGGACCGTGCTCTGGGAAAAGAAAAACACTCGAAACTCATCAAGGTTATATCAAAAGTATATGCTGAAGATACAAGTAACGGAGCACTGCGGTTGGCCTACCCGTCTATTATATTGGTTGTGAATAATCATTATACTCTACATTCTCTACAGACTGCGTCTGAGTGTCATTAGCTTCCACGGTAACAAGTTTCATCTGAAATACTTCGTGGGTCACCTTGTTCAACATCATTTGGATTGCTGAACACGTCTTCTAACCTTTCTTTCTCTTGCAAATCGCCAACTCTTTTTCTTAAATTTACTCCACAGGAACTTCACTGGTTTAATGTATATTTTCACAGGGATTTATGAATTCTTTTCATTGCCGGATGAGAGATGTTTACAGAAGGGGGAGTGAAACATTGCCCTCGTTGACCTGTAGCAGTAAAAAAACCATACCCCCGGCCGGGATTGAACCCGCAGGGGTATGGTTTGTTTGCAATCGTGTCATTACGATTTCTTGAGTCATGTTGACGGTAGTGAAGGGACTTGAGCTAGAGTTCGTCACGGCCACGCTAGCTGGAGATTCGTCTGTAAAAACTTGCATTTGTGGTCACAGTGGTGCCTGTGCTAACCTTCCTATGGTGTAGAAATATACCTAGTTGGATGAATCTTGTAGATGAATGGTGGCTAGCTGGTCTAGTGGCTAATGCGACGGGCTGGAGTTTTGAGACTCTATGACCGCGGGTTCAATCCCGGCCGGGGGTATGGTTTGTTTGCAGTAGTGTCATTACGATTTCTTGAGACCTGTAGCAGTAGATGGAATGGGAATACCGATGTGTAGTAGATAAACACGAAAGCCGTAATTAAAAACTTGATTCAGAAACTTGAATAGTTTACATATATTGCTTTTATCTTTATCATTCATTGACCTACTTCACAATCACCGATCTTTCCCTCAAGCCTGTTACCTCAGCAAACATGTCGGATACCAGTTTCCCTTCACCTTGCAACATCAGAATCTAATTACATAAGAACATAAGAAAGGAGGAACACTGCAGGAGGCCTGTTGGCCCTTACTAGGCAGGTCCTTTACAATTCATCCCACTAACAAAACATTTGCCCAACCCAATTTTCAATGCCACCCAAGAAATAAACTCTGATGTGAAAGTCCCACTCAAATCCAACCCCTCCCACTCATGTACTTATCCAACCTAAATTTGAAACTACCCAAAGTCCCAGCCTCAATAACCCAACTAGGTAGACTGTCCCACTGAATGAACATTAAAATTGTATAAAATACCGACAGGTTGTTAGGTAAGACACATATGCAACAGTTAGGTATCTTTATTATGAAACGTTTCGCCTACACAGTAGGCTTCTTCAGTCAAGTACAGAAAAGTTGATAGAAGCAGAAGATACTTGAAGACGATGTAATCAGTCCATCACCCTTAAAGTTTTGAGGTGGTCAGTCCCTCAGTCTGGAGAAGAGCATTGTTCCATAGTATGAAACAATATGGAGAAGAAGTGACAGGATGGAGCTTTTATAGCGCCAGGAGGTGAGACGTAGGCCACTAGGAGAGGTAAGAACTCAGATGTTGAAAGGTTAGTGGCCTACGTCTCACCTCCTGGCGCTATAAAAGCTCCATCCTGTCACTTCTTCTCCATATTGTTTCATACTATGGAACAATGCTCTTCTCCAGACTGAGGGACTGACCACCTCAAAACTTTAAGGGTGATGGACTGATTACATCGTCTTCAAGTATCTTCTGCTTCTATCAACTTTTCTGTACTTGACTGAAGAAGCCTACTGTGTAGGCGAAACGTTTCATAATAAAGATACCTAACTGTTGCACATGTGTCTTACCTAACAACCTGTCGGTATTTTATACCATTTTAATGTTCAATCTGTCAGACACTGCAACACAAGGGTATCTTGGTACAGACCTGCAATCAACTTCGACAACTTCCACTAGTGAGAGCGGCTGGATTTGAGAGGGACCTGACCTTTCAACATCTGAGTTCTTACCTCTCCTAGTGGCCTATGTCTCGCCTCTTGGCGCTATAAAAGGCTCCATTCTGTCACTTCATCTCCATATTGTTTCATACTATGGAACAATGCTCTTCTCCAGACTGAGGGACTGACCACCTCAAAACTTTAAGGGTGATGGACTGATTACATCGTCTTCAAGTATCTTCTGCTTCTATCAACTTTTCTGTAGATAAATTAGACACATGTGCAACTCTTGGGTATCTTTATTGAGGAAACGTTTCGCCACACAGTGGCTTCATCAGTCCAAGGTTGAGGGACTGATTACCTCATTCTCCTCCTGTTCTTCAAGATTCTCCTTTGTATGGACTGATGAAGCCACTGTGTGGCGAAACGTTTCCTCAATAAAGATACCCAAGTGTTGCACATGTGTCTAATTTATCAACATGTCGGTTCTCTGAACCATTCATCTACAAACTTTTCTGTACTTGACTGAAGAAGCCTACTGTGTAGGCGAAACGTTTCATAATAAAGATACCTAACTGTTGCATATGTGTCTTACCATTGCTGTCTTGGTTTAAGGTTGCTGCTCACCATAACCCCCAAGTCCTTTTCGCAATCTGTATGGCTAAGTTCTACATCATTTAACTTATAAGTACTAGGGTTATGGACACTCCCAAGCTTCAGAACCTTGCATTTATCTACATTGAACTGCATCTGCCACTTTTCTGACCAAGAATAGAGTTTGTTTAAATCCTCCTGAAGTTCCATAACATCTACGTTTGAATCAATTATCCTACCTATCTTTGTCATCGGCGAATTTGCTCATATCACTAGTAATTCCCTCATCAAGATCATTGATATATATTATAAACAACAACGGGCCCAAGACTGATCCCTGTGGAACGCCACTTGTTACAGATCCCCACTCGGATTTAACCCCATTTATGGACACTCTCTGCTTCCTGTCAGTGAGCCATGACTCGATCCACGAGAGCACTTTTCCCCCAATGCCATGAGCTGCCACTTTCTTTAACAGTCTATGGTGCGGAACTCTATCAAAAGCCTTACTAAAATCTAAGTAAATTATTTAAATATTTTGTTACGTCACTCAAAGAAGCCAAATCTCAAATCCATTTATGGTCAGAAAATGCTTCTTGGCCACTTCTTCAAGCGAGACTTAAATTACGTAATGCAAAGCAAAAAAAAAAAAAAAAAAAAAAAAAAAAAAAACGTTTTAGCCCCTTCTGCTCAGTCACCTGACTTCATCATGGTACAACACATCTCAGACAAGAAGTTTTGAAATTGATGTTTCAAGCCATTAGCTCTGATAAAATTAGTTCTTGACACAACACTCGTCATCTTGTTAAACAGGAGAATCTCGCTACAACAATCCTGCTGGTGAATAATGCAGTGAAATTTCATGGCGAGTTCATTATTCAGTTTCCTTCCGTTTTTGTTTATTGTTGCAAATACACGGGTAATACTTATTTGTTGCACCATCGGTGCAAGGAACAAATATGGAAAAGTGGTTAAATAAGTACACTTTCCTGCATGCTGATAACCATAAGACAACGTTACTTATCTTTTAACAGCACGATTTCCAGCAGCCGCTTTCTGGAAATCCCTTCGGGGTGCCGTCTCAGTTTCCATGTGGGCTGTAGATTAACAAGCCAGTTATTCATACAGTTTGCCCCAAAGGAGCGTATATCTGGGAATCCCCTTTGACCCATCACGTCGGGAGAACTGACCGGGAACAGTGTAGTAAGGAAAGCGAATGCCAGACTGAACTTCCTCTACAGGCAAGCACAATGTCTACCAACTGAGGCTCGCAGGACCCTAAGTCTAGCCCTTATATGATGTCATATGGACTACGCTTGCTCTTCATTGTACTCTGCCTTGACAAAAAAAAAAAAAAAAAAAAAAAAAAAAACTGGAAGATAAACTTCAAATTACCCAGAACAAAATAGCAAGATTCATCCTGGACCCGAGTCCAACATGTAGGCCAGGATGAATTACAACAATTGGATATGCTGAATGTTGAAGACAGAGTAAAACAACTGAAGTTAGATAAAGGTTATAAAATTGCTCACAAACAGTGTCCAGAATATCTTGCTGTTAATTTTGTCAAGGTTGGGAACCACAGCAATCATAGTACTAGGGGGAGAGAGCACAACTTTGTAGTAGCCACAGTCAGTGGCCAGGCTTCAAACACCTTTTATTGTACAGCAATAAAGGAATGGAACAGACTACCCGCACATGTCAAAGCCAGTCATAGCATGAACCAGTTCAAGAAGACTGCCAAAGGTGTCTGATGAATGTAGCTAGAGAAAGGGAGGAGAATGATTTTTTTATTTTTTTTAGCTAACACTCGTGTAAATGTAAATCTCTTTTTACCTTATTCCTAGTATAGATCCTTTATAGTATAATAATAAGGTATTAAAAGGACCCCAGTGGAAATAAGTCTCGCTGACTTTTTTGGGTTATCCTCGGTTCTCTACTCATATACTGCTATGTATGAGAATTTATGCAACTGTAAACCATACCACGGGTGGGGATAGAACCCGCGGTCAGAGAGCCTCAAAACTCCAGACCGTCGCGTTAGCCACTGGGCCAGCTAGCCACAATAAGAATCATCCAACTAGGTATATGGTGTAGAAATATACCTAGTTGGATGAATCTTACTGTGGCTAGCTGGCCCAGTGGCTAACGCAACGGTCTGGAGTTTTGAGAGACTGATCGCGGGTTCTAACCCCACCCGTGGTATGGTTTGCGATCGTGTCATTACGATTTCGTGAGCTATGTAACTGTATTTGTGTATACCTGAATAAACTTAGCATTTCACTATCACCTGAAATGTGTAATGATGCTCGCTTGGTTCTGGGTGAATATCCTCGTGTCACGGGATTTATTGGTAATTCCAGTCAAATATCACCTCTACCTATTAGCTGCAGCTAACGTAATTAGACATGGGTATGGCTGGACTTACCTGAGTATGTAACACCCAATTTCCCTTAGTGTGTGGTAGGGAAAGTATATCCCGGTATCGTTGTCTTGTAAGCTGCTACAGATGCGTAGTTATGTCCACACTCGTTGATAGGGAGTTACTTTAGTCATTTGTTACGTGATAGGGTGATATCTTGTCCCTTTGTTCATAACACCTGAATACCGCAACACAAACTTTTACACTTTTTCGGGATTATACCGCAGATTATACACTAGTTTTCCTAGTGGAGACTGACAGTATTTCAGAGTTTACCAGTCATTACTTTCTTTTTTTTGTTCTGAGCGGGAGATTTGTGACTTGTTCACGCTCTCATGTCTGAATTCAACGTAGCTTGTTCCTTGCCCCTGCGCCCACTAGTTCGTCCGCACAAAAGAACTGCTGAGTTCAGCGTTATATACCTTCCTTGCTACACATTGCAACTACGATACATGAGAAGGTTGTTTCCTTGTTGTTTAGCTGTATACAAGAAGTCATAATGTTCCCGACTTGTTACCTGGAGGTTATTCCGGGGATCAACGCCCCCGTGGCCCGGTCCATGACCAGGCCTCCCGGTGGATCAGGGCCTGATCAACCAGGCTGTTATTGCTGGCCGCACGCAGTCCAACGTACGAGCCACAGCCCGGCTGATCTGGCACTGACTTAAGGTATCTGTCCAGCTCTCTTGAAGGCAGTCAGGGGTTTACTGGTAATTCCCCTAATGCTTGATGGGAGGCTGTTGAACAGTCTTGGGCCCTGGACACTTATGGTGTTTTCTCTTAGTGTACCAATAGCGCCCCTATTTTTAATTGGGGGCATTTTGCATCGCCAGCCCAGTCTTTTACTTTCGTAGGGAGTGATTTCTGTGTGCAGATTCGGGACCATTCCTTCCAGGATTTTCCAAGTGTAGATTATGATGTGATGAATGGTTTGAAAAACCGACAAGTTGAAGATTGAGACACTTATGCAGCATATGGGAATCTTTATTCAGGAAACGTTTCGCCACACAGTGGCTTCATCAATCTCAATCTCAAAATAATGAATCTTAACTAGTCAAAAGTTGGCCTGTGATACTCCAATACTGAAACTATGTATAGTGCCAAAACAAAAGCATTCACATTGCTAAACTCACACACTAGTATTTAGTCACTTAGCCATAAGACCAACTTACCTCATAATTCTGTAACATTTTAAACCTAAGATTTAATATAAGTCTGCCCGAAATGCCTAGCCATGCTAGGTGTTCTAGTGGTACACTCTGTAATTATTATTTTACTACATGTAAACCACACAATAACCAAATTCTGTAAACTCAGCATTGTAATACTTATAGAGAATAAACTTTGAATTGGACTGATGAAGCCACTGTGTGGCGAAACGTTTCCTGAATAAAGATTCCCATATGCTGCATAAGTGTCTCAATCTTCAACTTGTCGGTTTTTCAAACCATTCATCACAACTGTCAGACACTGCAGCATCATGGGATCTTGTTACAAAGAATTCTTCAACACTTGTTCAACCTTTGGACGAAGACCTACTTCGACTAGTGGATGGTACCACTATGACCCCGCCTCCGCCTGCTTCACCTCACCTCACTACAGTATATAAGCCACGTCTACGGCCCTATGCTGTACATTCTACAAGATTGATGGACTGAACACATCGACTCCAGGCTGAGGGACTGATTACCTCATACTCCTCCTCTCCTTACGCCTTCCTCTTTGTATTGGACTGATGAAGCCACTGTGTGGCGAAACGTTTCCTGAATAAAGATTCCCATATGCTGCATAAGTGTCTCAATCTTCAGATTATGATGCATCTCTCCTGAGTTCCAACGAGTGCAAGTCAAGTGCTTCCAAGCGTTCCCAGTAGTTAAGGTGCTTGACAGAACTTATACGTGCAGTAAAGGATCTCAGTACGCTCTCAAGATCTGCAATTTCACCTACTTTGAATGGAGATGTTAGTGTACAGCAGTATTCCAGCCTAGAGAGAATAAGTGATTTGAAAAGGATCATCATTGGCTTGGCATCTCTCGTTTTGAACGTTCTCATTATCCATCCAATCATTTTCTTTGCACGTGCGATCGTGGCACTGTTGTGATCCTTGAAAGTGAGCTCCTCAGACATTACTACTCCCAGGTCCCTTACATTATTTTTCCGCTCTATTGTATGGCCAGAGTTTGTAGTATACTCTGTTCTAGTTATTATCTCCTCCAGTTTTCCATAACGGAGTAGTTGGAATTTGTCCTCATTGAACATCATATTGTTTTCCGTTGCCCACTGGAAAACTGTTTATATCTTCTTGGAGGTTAACCGCGTCCTCAGCAGATAACAGCCTCATGCAGATCCTAGTATCATCCGCAAAGGATGATACGGTGCTGTGGTGTATATCTCTGTCTATGTCTGATATGAGGATAAGGAATAAGATGGGGGCGAGTACTGTGCCTTGTGGAACAGAGCTCTTCACTATAGCAGCCTCCGATTTAACTCTGTTGACAACTACTTTGTGTTCGATTTGTTAGGAAGTTGAAGATCTACCTCACCACATTCCCAGTTATTCCTTTAGCACGTATTTTATGGGCTATTACGCCATGATCGCATTTGTCAAATGCTTCTGCAAAGTCTGTGTATATTACATCTGCATTTTCTTCCAGTGCATCCAAGGCCATATCATAGTGATCCAGTAGTTGTGAGAGGCAGGAGCGACCTGCCCTGAACCCATGTTGCCCTGGATTGTGCAGATTTTGGGAATCCAGGTGATTTGCAATCCTGCTTCTTAGCATTCTTTCAAAGATTTTTATGAGTAATGTCGGAAATCTGGCATACATTTATGGAGTTATGAGGCTCATTCTTGAAGAAATCATTTGGGTCGTCAATCCTCAGACTAATTAGTGGTTCACTAAACACAGAGTCGTACTGGGATTTCAGTATTTCACTCATTTCCTTGTTGTCATCTGTGTAGATAGTGGGGCGCAGGTTTTCCCTTAATTTTCCTGCTATGGAGAAGACTAATTACTCTCATTTAACCTCGTTGTGTAGTTGATCAGGAACTTTAGCAAGGAGAGGAAGGCGTGCATTTTGATGCTATGGTTCATACACGTGTTTCTAGTAAAACTGCGAGGAAGGAGTCCACCTGTCCCTTCCGGGAGGGCTAAGTCCCTCAGAGGGCTGAGAGGGGCTGCGAGATACCCCTTTACTGGAGAATTTTCTCCATAATAGGTTGTTGAAAATGGTATAAAATACCGACAAGTTGATGAGTAAGACACGTGCAACAATACTCTTGTTAAAAATTTCGCCTTCATGGTAGGCTTCTTTAGTCAGATAGACTATAGTGTAGGCAGCAGAACTGACGAGGTAAATAAAGATGGTGTAATTAGTCCCTGAACCTTGGAGAAGCAGTTTGAGCCAGTAGGCGTACTATAGTGTTTTTCAATATGTACTTATTATTTGAACCTCTTATAACTATCCACGTGTATTTTTTAGGTGTAATTTTTTTTAGGTGAATATTTTAATTTTGGCCTAATATGAATAGCTTACTATAACATTTCCCTATCCATTGACTAAAAGGTACTTTATAATTCGTTACAGTTGAATACGAGCTTCTCAGAGTTTCTTTTATGTTATCTTTGTTAGTTTTCGTTAATTCCTAGTCGTAGGTTCGTTTTTGTATCACTTTCAATATTTTGTCATACACTGTATTTATGCGACATGATTTCACTCCCATTTCTATTACACGGTCATTTATCTACATTAAATTCATCATCCATCTGTCACTCCATTCGCTCAGGTTGTCTAAGTCTGACTAAAGATAGTCATTTTTATTATACAGTATATTGTATCTATTCTCTCTGGTAAATAATTGACAGTGCTAGTCAATGGAAATAAGTCACTCTGTCTGACTTTTTTGGGTTATCCCAGGTTCTCTACACATATGCTGCTATGTATGATAATTCTGTGTAGCTGTATTTGTGTATACCTGAATAAACTTACTTGCTAGTCACGGCATTATGCCGGGTGAACGTCCCGGCATAATGCCGTGACGAAAATCAAAGGCCTACGACACAGGTCTTTTTTCGTCAGTGCATTATGCTGGGCAGCAGCCGTTAGCATGACGACATGGCCTGCCGCCACACTCCACAGTGACACTCATCAATGCTTGTGGCTGCCGTGGTGAGAGGAAGTGTTTCACTTGTCTCTCATCTGCCCCATCTTTTGTCCGGTGTTCCCTTTGGGTTTGGGGCTATACATGTTTGATTATGGATAAAAGGACGTCTTTAACAGCTGAAACTATAGCTCAAATCATAGGGCTTCACAAAGCTGGGCTCCAGACGAAAGAAATGGTGGAGAATGTTGTTGTGTGTGAGCGTTCAGTGAGGAACTAGATGCAGCATTTGAAGGTTGGTGGTGGTGTCGAGTTACTGTCTGCCAAACCTCGGCCTGGCCCCTAGAAGAAGAAATCATTTCGTACCTTAACTGTACTCGAACTGCACCTAAGATAACTGCAAGAGAATTGAAAGAAAAGAACCCACATCTTCTCAGAGGTATCTGTAAGAACTGTTAACAGACGTGTCAGAATTAGGCTACAGTAGTCACTGCCAGGTTAAGAAGCCGATCCTCTCCAGGCCACAGAAACGTAGGGTGCATTATGCAAAGAAATATCTTCACTGGAATCCTCAAGAGTGGTCTGAAGTACTTTGGAGTGATGAAGCAACCATCACCGTCACTTGTAACCGTGGGGGGACACGTGTACTGGCCCAGAGGTAGTGATCCACTAGACCCACACCACACCTGTGGGACCATCAAACACCCAGATTCGCTCATGGTTTGGGGGTGTTTCAGTGAGCGCATTGTGCTTCCCAAAAACCAGTATATGAACCGGTATAATTACCTGGAGTTACTGTGTGACAATTTACCTGAAGAGTTTGACAAGTGTGGGGCTACAGTTTTTATGCAGGAAGGTGCACCATGTCATACTGCCAAATCTGTTGTTCAATGGCTTAAGGACTGTGAAGTGAGGTTCTTTAATGACTGGCCAGGCAATTCCTCAGACCTAAACCCTATTGAGAACCTCTGGTCAGTAGTGAAACGAAAGTTTACTGGGCAAGGATATCGGTTCCATCCTGTGGCTGGAGGCTGCTCTACATGAGGCATAGAATAATATACCTCCCCAAACCCTCAATAATTTGAGTCTTCCTAGGCTGAGGGACGTGATTAAGCATAAAGGGCGCAGCACCAAGTATTAAAACTTTGGTATGTGTGTGGGGGAGGAGTGGCATAATGCCGTGACTAGCACTTATTATTATTAAAGATTAGCCGGTATTCTCCCGGCCCGGGCCTTTTCCAAGTGGTGGCCCGGCCTTGGCTCCCTCTTTAGGGAGAGTCTGAGACCTAAGTCTCCCATGAGAGGAGGCACAAGTACCTCCTCATCTTTGGGACCAACTGTCCCCAGGCCTAGCCACAAGCTAGGCCTCTCTGGTCTGCCATCCCCGCCCCAATGGGGCAAAAGGGAATGACAGTCTTATGAGCTAAAGGCTCGGGCTCAGGCACCTACCCTACCCTAGAAGGGTTAGGCATGGTATCGATCGTGACTAGCACTGTATATGTATTAGGAACATCACTGGGGGCCTTGAAGCAGCCCACTCGTGCCAACACCCCGCATGAACATTTTCCTCTTATGTGCAACTTTGTATTTTTCTGAGTCTCAAATCTATTTTGTCCTTGAACAATTTCTGACTTGTTTTAATAGCTTAATAGATTTGATATGTATGACTTCACAGAATGGAAGCTGAAATTTTTTTCTGGTCGGTAAGTTTTTCTGTGTTTTATCGAATTTTCTTTATTTTTTCAGTATATTTACAACATTTATGAATGAAACCAACCTGTAGTTTAAAGGGTCTTCCTGTCAGTTTTTAAATATTGACATGCGTGCTAATTTCCATTCGTCTAGTCAGTCTACTTTCCAGAAGTGAAAGCTTAAATTCCAAAATGGTTAGCTCAGTTTTTCACATTCTTTTAAAACCCGTGGTGCTATTTCATATTTTTTTTTTGGGGGGGGGGTCATAAACATCCATTAATAATTTATTTACTACTACGACTGTAGTTACAGCAATATCCCCAAACTCAGTTATTTGTTTGGGTTTTAAATTGCTACATATAAAACACATGGTTTTGTAAACAAACTTTCTGTTTAATGTCTCGCACATTTCCTCTTTTTTTCCATTTTCTATTTTTTCCCTCAAATATTAGCTTACCGATTTAGTTTCATACAGAGTGAGAGGCCAACATTAAACTTCCCTGGCCGTGGATTGGTGACCTCTGATATAGCTGGTGTAAAGTGTGATTACAATCTCAGGATTTTAGATTATCTTGTCATTATCATTGATATGATTTGTAATCCCTGCAGGGTTTATTTGGATGCGTCTCTATATACACTTTGCAAATCCATGTGCATCTCCAGACAAATTGTATTACCAGAGAAACTTAAAGCCTACCCTTAGTCTAGTAGTGATAGTGTTTGTCTGCTGGATTTATATTCTCTATAGGCATGCTTTACTTGATAAATTGCATTTTGGTAAGTGTTGGATATGCTGATTCCTATCGTCAAGGTTGTCAGTTTTACCTGGAGAGAGTTCCGGGGGTCAACGCCCCCGCGGCCCGGTCTGTGACCAGGCCTCCTGGTGGATCAGAGCCTGATCAACCAGGCTGTTGCTGCTGGCTGCACGCAAACCAACGTACGAGCCACAGCCCGGCTGATCAGGAACTGACTTTAGGTGCTTGTCCAGTGCCAGCTTGAAGACTGCCAGGGGTCTGTTGGTAATCCCCCTTATGTATGCTGGGAGGCAGTTGAACAGTCTCGGGCCCCTGACACTTATTGTATGGTCTCTTAACGTGCTAGTGACACCCCTGCTTTTCATTGGGGGATGTTGCATCGTCTGCCAAGTCTTTTGCTTTCGTAGTGAGTGATTTTCGTGTACAAGTTCGGTACTAGTCCCTCTAGGATTTTCCAGGTGTATATAATCATGTATCTCTCCCGCCTGCGTTCCAGGGAATACAGGTTTAGGAACCTCAAGCGCTCCCAGTAATTGAGGTGTTTTATCACCGTTATGCGCGCCGTGAAAGTTCTCTGTACATTTTCTAGGTCGGCAATTTCACCTGCCTTGAAAGGTGCTGTTAGTGTGCAGCAATATTCCAGCCTAGATAGAACAAGTAACCTG
The DNA here is from genome assembly GCF_038502225.1 of Cherax quadricarinatus. Classification (NCBI taxonomy): domain Eukaryota; kingdom Metazoa; phylum Arthropoda; class Malacostraca; order Decapoda; family Parastacidae; genus Cherax; species Cherax quadricarinatus. The sequence goes on along the minus strand of NC_091317.1, from coordinate 33,363,877 downwards.
AAAAGTGTCATCATGGGCTTGGCCTCCCTAGTTTTGAAGGTTCTCATTATCCATCCTGTCATTTTTCTAGCAGATGCGATTGATACAATGTTATGGTCCTTGAAAGTGAGATCCTCCGACATGATCACTCCCAGGTCTTTGACGTTGGTGTTTCGCTCTATTTTGTGGCCAGAATTTGTTTTGTACTCTGATGATGATTTAATTTCCTCGTGTTTACCATATCTGAGTAATTGAAATTTCTCATCGTTGAACTTCATATTGTTTTCTGCAAACTTATTTACTAGTTCTGTTTAAACACCGGTTTTAAAACTTCTGTTTGGGAAATCAAAATTACATTTTCTTGTTAAATGATATTTAAGTAAGTCATCGACTTTATTATTATTCCGGGGTGCCCTTGTGAGAGAATCTATTTAGGTTTATCAACATTTCCTGTTAGTAATTTGTGCCTAACTTGACTCACGAAATCGTGGTATTGTGCCTATCTGTCTGGCCTCGTGTTACTGTACATTCACACCTCGTTCCATTTCAAATTGGAGACAGTTAACCTAGTTGTAATGTCATATGTAGGCATAGTTACTGCTGTACTAAAATACTAATGACTTGTATTGGTCTTATATATGCCATCGACATCTGTATGGTATAATACTTTTAAAAGGTTTGCCTTTATATTTGCACCCCACCCAGTAGCTATTGAATGAAAACAGCATAATAGAAACCATGTTGCATCTGGTGCCATAGGTTACTGAGGAGTATCCTGTCTGCAATATTAGGCAACAGGTTGCACAGACAAGCACATTGTGCATTATGACATTTCTCTTATCCTTTTAATCTTTTGACTACCGCCCACAGGATGGGTATGGGGTGCATTATGAAGATATTAAACTAAACTAACTTTCAAGTCTCTGATACTGTTTGTACTGTTGTATGTTATAGTTAGCAAGACAAGGCAATCTAACTTTCTGGTGTTTCTGGTTTTTCGAGTATATACTTGTCAGTGATTGGAAAAAGCTAAAAACAATACCTGGGGGTTTCAGGGGTCGGCACCCATGTGGCAGTGGTCCATGACCAGACCTCGCAGTGGATCAGGACCTGATCAACCAGGCTGTTATTGCTGTCTGCACGCACAGACGTACGAGTCAGGTACTGGCTTTAGGTGCCTGTCCAGCACCTTCTTGAAAGCAGCCAGGGGGTCTGTTGGTAATCATCCTCTTGTATGCTGTGTGAGGCAGTTGAGCAGTTTTGGGCCCCTGACACTTTTTGTGTTGTCTCTTAGCGTACTCATGGCGCCCCTGCTTTTCATTGGGGGGGATGTTGCATCTCCTGCCAAATAGGAATTTCCGTGTGCAGATTGGGACTAGTCCCTCTCTGATTTTCCAAGTGTATATTATCATGTATCTTTCTTACCAGCATTCCAAGGAGTATAGGTCAAAGGCTCTGGTGGCCTCGTGGTTAACGCTCTCGCTTCACACGGGGAGGGCCTGGGTTCGATTCCCAGCCAGAGTAGAAACATTGGGCGTGTTTCTTTCCACCTGTTGTCAATGTTCCCCATCAGTAAAAAATGGGTACCTGGGTGTTAGTCGACTGGTGTGGGTTGCATCCTGGGACACTGACCTAATTTGCCCGAGATGCTCAGCATAACAAGTGGCTTTCTATGTAGTAGTATGTTGTTATTGTTGTCAGCTAGGACTGTATACCATGTACATGTACTTGTAGTAAATAAAGATTATTATTATTATTATCCGTCCCCAATAATTTAGGTGCTTTATTGTACTTATACATGCCACAAAAGTTCTCTGTATATTATCCAGGTCTGCAGTTTCTCTTGTCTTGAAAGGGACCGTTAATGTACAGCAATATTCCAGTGTAGAGAGGACAAGCGATTTGAGGAGAATCCTCATTGGCTTGGCGTTCCTAGTTTCGAAGGTTCTTTAAATAAAATAAAGTATTTATTTCTTTGCTAAGGTTACAATGCATGTTTACATGTCAAAATATGATTGGAGCAAATAAAGCCACTATCATGCCGAGACATTTCTGGCAGATTTAATCTAATACTTATAGACTACAGTGGAACCTCAAAAATCAAACATATCACATATCGAACGTTTCGAAAATAGGACCATTTTTTCGGACAAACTGTGTCCCTGTTATCGAACGCACCCCTATTTTCGGACCGCCGGGTACGGGTCTGCCGCCCGCTCTGTCCGCGTCCCCGCGCAGGCGCTGTGAGAAGTCTAGCTTTGTTTATGCTTGAGTGAACACTAACCTGCGCTCTCATTCACGCATTTTACGATTATTTCGTTGTGTTTAGTGCTTGTGGGACTGTGAAATAAGCTGCCATGGGCCCAAAGAAACTTGCTAGTGGTACCCCTGTGGTAAAGAAAGTGAGAAACACCATAGATGTGAAGAAGGAAATAATACAGAAGTATGAGAGTGGTGTGAGACTTGTTGAGCTTACCAGGATGTATGGGAAAAACAAGTAGACCATCGGTTCTATCCTGTCAAAGAAAGAACAAAACAAGGAAGATAAGATTTCGTTTGGATTTTTAACCCCGGAGGGTTAGCCACCCAGGATAACCCAAGAAAGTAAGTGCGTCATCGAGGACTGTCTAACTTATTTCCATTGGGGTCCTTAATCTTGTCCCCCAGGATGCGACCCACACCAGTCGACTAACACCCAGGTACCTATTTGCTGCTAGGTGAACAGGATAATGGGTGTAAGGAAACGTATCGAAATGTTTCCACCCGCCGGGAATCGAACCCGGGCTCTCCGTGTGTGAAGCGGGAGCTTTAGCCACCAGGCCACCGGGCCTGGTGGCTGATGTTGCGAAAGGTGTTAATATAGGGAGTGGATGAGGTGCCTTCTTCAAAGATTAAGGAGATTTGTGCCAAGTGGAATGATGTCCAAATGTTTGTGCAGAAGTACCACCCTGAGCAAGCTGAACCAAGCCATCTTTGCAACAAGTTCAGTGACAGAACCATGTCCCATTTTAGGGAAATGTTAAAGAGGCACCAGAAACTGGACAGTTATTTTGTGAGACAGGGGTCCAGTGACTCTCAAGCTGGTCCTAGTGGTATAAAAGACAGAGAAGGGAAGTAACCCCAGAGAGGGCTTTACCTGAAGTCCTCATGGAGGGGGATTCTCCTTCCAAACACTAACCCCAACTCCCTCTCTCCTCCTCCCTATCTTCCAGATGCCATTACCAATCTTCAATAAAGGTAAGTAAAAATGTTATTTTATATGTATTACTATACATAATTAAAAACTATAGTATTTGTTGTATGTAAAACTGTAATTAATCTCTATAAAATGTGTTTTTTGTGTGAATATTTTTGGATTTCTGGAACGGATTGATTGTATTTCCATTATTTCTTATGGGAAATATTGCTTCGAATTTCAGACTTTATGAATTTAGAACTAGCTCCTAGAACGGATTAAGTTCGATTTTTGAGGTTCCACTGTACTTAAGTCTAGACAGATGAAGAGTGGTAGAATACAAATTCTATATTTCACTCTGTTATTAATATGAGGTAGTACAATTTGATACAATCAATTCATGATACAATCAATCATACATTTTTAAGTTTGTAATTAAGTTCATTTGCTCTGTTATTAATATGAGGTAGTACATTAGTGATACAAACATACATTTATAAGTTTGTAACAATGGCTTAATAGTTAAGGGATAATAAAGTATTTGGGGAGTTGCTATGAATTTGGTTGGGATTTAACATAGTGTGGGTATGTTTGTTGAGAGATGAGATGATTTTTGAGTATGGTCCTAAACTCTGTTGTGGGCAGTGGACTTCTTGCTGCTTCAGGCAGTGTTTTCCAGATCTTAGGGCTCTCTATGTGCATTGCATTTTTGCAAAGTGTGAGACGGACACGAGGGATGTCGGTGTTTTGTGCCTCATGTTATGTGTGTGTTATGTTGAAGCTGTCTAGAAGTTTGAGCGGAGGGTTGATATTGGAGTTTAATGTTCTGTATGTGTAGCAAGTACAACAATAAAGTGTATATTATGTATATGTATTAAGTTCATGTTTTTGAAGAGAGGTGGGGTATGTTGTCTGGCACTGGAGTTTGTGATCATCTGCACTGTCGCTTTTTATTGGGTTATTAAGGTTTGAGGTGATTGGCTATGGTAGATTAGAGAGTGATATAAAATAAGGAGGGCCCGTTGGGGTACATAGTATCGTATCTTGGAAAGGATACCTACTGTTTTGGAAACTTTCTTAGTTATATGCTGGATGTGGGTCTGAAATTTAAGATTACTGTCAAGGTGGAGACCTAGAAATTTGCCCTCAGTGTGTCTTGTAATGGGTAAAAAATTTATTGATGTTTAGCTGGATATTTTAGGCTGTTTAAAAAAAAAAACATGAAGTAGGTTTTGTCTATATTGAGAGTAAGTTTGTTGGTAGTCATCCAGTTTGATATTTTAAGTAGTTCGCTGGGTTTGGGTGGGAGAAGACACAAGTGGTGTCATCTGCGAATAGAACTGGTTTAAGGAGTCGCGATGCATTTGGGAGGTCATTGATGTAAATAAGAGTTGAGGACCTAGGACACTTCCCTGTGGCACTCCAACAACTACAGGCTGAGTATTGGAGGTTATGCCATTTGTGTACACATACTGGTGTCTACCACTAAGATAAAATTTTAGGTACTTGAGAGAGTGCCCTCTGTATCAAATGCTTTTCATAGGCATATGAAGAGCCCCAGAGGATATTATCCATCCTATCATTTTCCTAGCAGATATGGTAGATACATTGTTGTGATCTTTGAAAGTGAGATCTTCTGACATTATCACTCCCAGGTCCTTCACATAAGTTTTTCCCTCTATTATGTTCTGGGAATTTGTTTTATACTCCAATATAGTTTTTATATCCTAGAGTTTTCCCATAGCAGAGTAATTAAAATTTGTCTTCATTGAACTTCATATTTTCTGTGGACCATTTAAAGACTTGGTTAATGTGTGCTTGGAGATTTGCAGTGTCCTCAATGGATGACACTTATGCAAATTCTGGTATCAGCAGAGGACGACACGTGGAACAAAGCTTTTCACTTGAGCCGTCACTGACTTTACTGTTACTATTACTTTTTGTTTTATTTATTAGGAAGTTGTAGATCCATCTGCAAGGTCTGCATTAACCCTTTCAGGGTCCAAGGCCAAAATCTGAAGTCACGCACCAGTGTCCAAGAAATTTTGAAAAAAAAAAAAAATTATTTTTTCTTACAGAATTAAAGAGCATATTTTTGTGAAGGTAATAAAACAAAAAAAAATAAGAATCTGATCAGTACTTACCGAGATACAGTGCCAAGAAGTTTATAGAAAATGATGTGGTGGTGGCAACATCGACGAATTCCACATATGCGTATTATATTATTTTGTTGTTTTAGTTGTTTTTCTTTTCTTTTCCAATTTTTTTCTATTCCTACTAACATTTGGGGTCCGAGAGACCAATACTGTATATAATTGATATATATATATAAACTCACTGTATTGAACACAATAACCGCACTAAAGTTATCATATTGTTTACCACTGTTTATTACAATAAACATGCACAAATATTGTATAATACTAATGTTCTATCATATATTTACATATTTACAATCACTGGACATGGTTTTAGAACTGCTGGAGCTTGTGGAACTCCTTGAAACAAGGCACCATGCACAGAGGCACATTACATTCCTCACACATAAACCGAGTGTCTTTGCGTCTTTATTGCCGTCGTTTTGTTTGTGCACAGACAATGCATCTCTTCTGAGCAAATTTCTTTTGAGTTGAAGGAAGCTGTATTATGAAATGATCACCTTCTCTCCTCAAACGCTTGGGTATATCCTGAGGAATTCGAGGACCATGTTGTATTGCAGGTGTTGTTACCTGGTACTTCATTATGAGTTGTCTGACAACAGACAAACAAAATTCACCATACGGTGGTCTGTTACCAGTCTTTATTTGGTACATATTATATGCATTGAGCATTGAAATGTCCATGAGATGGAAGAAAAGTTTCATGTACCACTTGTAACTCTTACGAACACAGTCAACAAAACCAATCTGCATGTCACACTTGTCAACCAAGCGCATGTTTTGTGTATAATCAATCACTGACACTGGTTTTCGAATACGTTCATTAGTCACTCGATCAACTTTGCCACTGTCTTGCATTTCATTACGGTGAATGGTTGTCAACAATGTGACATCTCGTTTGTCATGCCACCGTAATGCCATGATGTCATTGGCAGTAAACACCTGCACGTCATCACCACGAACACCTGCGTTGAGCCTGGGCATATGTTTACGATTAGAACGCACTGTGCCACACACATCTGTCTTGTTCACTCGCATGAAATCACTGAGTAATGGGCTTGTGTACCAGTTATCGGTATACATGTATAATGTATGCCCCTTACCAAGATAAGGTGTCATCATGTTTCTCACTACGTCACCTGAGATACCCAATAACATCTTGGTATCTTTCAATGTTTTACTACCCGTGTATACAACAATATCCAACACCAGGCCACTGTCACAATCACAGAGTACAAACAGTTTTATACCAAAGCGGTTCCTCTTGCTCGGTATATACTGCTTGAATGACAGTCTACCTTTGAACAAAATCAAAGACTCGTCAATTACAAGATTCTTGAATGGATAAAAGTATATCCTGAACTTTTGTTTGAGATACATGAAAACATTTCTAATCTTGTATAACCTGTCACTTCTGTCAGGTCAGGTTTTGTCAGAGAAGTGCAACATACGTAACAGTAAGATAAACCTGTTCACTGGTATTTCACTGAAGACCGGGGTAGAAATTAGCCGATCTGTGGACCAGTATGCTTTTATATTATGCTTATAGACGTGAGGCATAAGCATTATTGTTGCAAAAAGCAAATACATTTCTGCAACAGTCGTCTCTTTCCACCTGTGTAGTCTTGACTGTGGTGATAAGATCGTATTTGCCATGGTGTACTGAAAATACTTATTACTTTCCCTGGCAATAATTTCCATCAATGGCTGGTCAAAGAATAATTCAAAGAATTCCAGTTCATTGGCCGTGGTTCCAAGGGGACAGGTAGGTAGAATTCCACTTTGAGAGTCATCAAAGTGGTGAGGCTTGGGAACAAAATTGGGATTTTGCTGCCAATCCCACATACGGTTTTCTGGTGGATACTGGACATCATAGGCTGGTTGTACGGGTGGTTGTGGTTGTGGTGGGCTGATGGCTGACGCTCCGCTTTGTCCTTGAACTGACGAGTCAGCAGCGTGGGTCCCCGCGTGGCACGGTGAGTCACGCATGGCGGTGCCACTACCACCACCAGCACCACTAACACCATCCACTGATGCCTGTGGCTCATCCATGCCAAGTGTAGCCACATCATCCTCACTATCACTACCTAAAAAGGGTGTAGGGCCATGGAATGTACTCCGGGATGTACTCCGTCCCCTGGGCACAGCATAGGGTACACTACCCGAGCGCATGCGGCGGCGAACATACAGACGCTTCACTGGTGAATATGATTCCTCACTATCACTACTCGAATGATCATCGAGCACAATAAAATCACAATCCACGTCAGAATCATCGTCATTACTGAAGTCAGAGGCCTGGCCACGCGAAAATATTAGTTTTCTCTTACGTTTAGGAACACCCGACCGTGAGTCACGAGTGCCCACACCAGAGGTAGAAGGTCGAGGATCGTCGGGGTTTTCTGCACTATTATCGATATCCTGGTCATTATTTTCGGTCACTAACTTATCAAAGCCGTAGAATTCGTCTTCATTTCCACTTCCATCAGTGTCAGAACTATCAGACAGGAAGAGGAGAGTCCCAATTTTCCGGGGAGTGAGAGCTGACTTGCGACGAGGCATGGTGAACAAGGGTGACTGAGCCGGCATTCCCACAATGCTATGCAGGCGCCTAGATTTTTTGTTTACGGCACACACCCACGGCGCAGACCCATTCTCTCACATGTAGGCCTATGAGTGCTTTTGCGCTAAATTTGACAGCGCTAGAATTTTGGCATAGATCTACGGTTTGGACACTCACCGTAAAGCCGTAGATCTACGGGACAGACCCTGAAAGGGTTAAGTATCTACCGCTGAGGAAACCTAAAAGATCAAATATAGAAAGAGTGTAGAAGAATGGACAGAAGAAGAAAGGGTTACCGAACTGCTTAAAAACATGAATGTCACAACAGAGGAAAGAATATCTTAGAATTTTAGACTAGAGGTTACCGAGATAGAACAGAAACTTAAAATTTTCATACCAGACAAAAGAAGCACAAAAGGAACAAAAAGCTGTCCAAGATGTTGCAAAGAAATCCCAAATATTTCCACACATGCAAAATCCAAATTAAGACCTACGTGTAGAATTGGACTATTAATCACTGGAGGTTTGTACATTGATAAAGAAAAAGAAATAGTGAGATTCTAAAAGTCTAAGTATGAATCAGTATTCAGCAATCCACTAAACCAAAGTAGGGGTGGAGAATGCATTATCTTCATTACTTCGGAAAGCCATTGTTAGGAGCCTCTATGGAAAGAATAATTTGGCACTATTTATCTGTATAATGTATGTGTATGTATATGTAATATGCAATAATTTATATATTTATATTTGATCCAAGTTGCATTTTACATATGAAAGCTGGGATGTAAATTGCCAAGTATAAAATATATATTCTATTGCACTTGTTAAAATGTTCACTACATGTTCATTTTGCTTTGATTCCAATGGATCCAAGACCTTGTCATAATGATCCAGCATTTGTGAAAGGCAGGAGAGGCCTGTATTAAACCCACACTGCTCTGATTTGTGTTGTTGTTAATGAGTAGAAATCTTACTTCTTAAGACCCTTTCAAAAAATTTTATGTGACAAAGCATTCTGCAATTGCTTTATTGCCATCTTTGTGAAGTGGGGCCTTACTGATGTTTTTTAAGGACTGGGACAACATGTGCATCTTGGCTGCTACTCTTTAGAATATATAAGGTGCAGGATAATGGTTTCTCAGAGTTCTTGATGAATATTGAGTTCCACAAGGCTGAGTCTGAGACAAAGTAAACCATACCACCGATGGGGTTTGAATCCACGGTAAGAGTGTCTCAAAACTCCAGACCGTCGCGTTAGCCACTGGGCCAGCTAGCTTCAATAAAATTCATCCAACTAGGTATATTTCTACACCATAGTACAGTTAGCATAGGCACCACTGTATCCACAAATGCAAGTTTTTACACATGTCCTTGATCACTGAAGTTAAGTTTAATATGTTTATTATGTACCCCATACCCATCCTGTGGGCGGTAGTCAAAAGATTACAGAGGTACATAATTGGTCCAGGAACTGGGCTCCAAAGTTTTGATAGCTGAGCAAGTTACAAAGGTAATGAACTAGATCTGGTCACAATCATGACCAAGTACAAAGGTAATGAGCTCCAGGTAGAGCTGGTCACACTCACGACTAATTACAAAGGTAATGAACTAAATCTGGTTACAATAATGAGAATTAACAAAGGTAATGAGCTCCAGGTAGAGCTGGTCACAATCATGGCAAGTTTCAAAGGTAATGAATCGTGAACACATGATTACAGTCATGAACAATTTTCAGAGTAATGATCAGTTAACATTGTAGGGAATTCATCCATTGTCAGCAGACATTGCTAGGTGCCTGTCCCTCCTCGGCAGGACAGCCAGACAGCCATTGCAAACAGCAGCAAGTTGCGCCAGGAACTGCTGCTTGCAGGAGCACCATCGACCCTCCCCAAGAGGTCCAAGAGGCCAGCGACTCTGCTAGCAGCCCAAGGGAGAGCCGCCCTGGGGACGTGTCAACGTCCTGGTGGATGCCAAGTTGACTGACGATCCCCGGCCCTTTGTAAAGGTGAAGGCGCGGCAGCTGTCGCCTACTTCTGCTGGGAGGGGCTGTTGGATGTTTCCACCTGGAGCCCTCCGGGTGCCCAGACACCCACCGTGTACACATATGTTGAAGCTTGAGGAACTGAGTGCACACTGCCTGTGGCACACCTGACAGCTGCCTTGCAGTCGAACTCCACGGTGCTGTCCATACAGTGGCATCCCTGACGTGGGCTGAGAGGGGAAAGTATCCTCTACAGTTGTGGTGGCACTGGGAGTTGGGTGGGTGAGGCGGGAGAGTTGAATGGTTGAGGTGGGAGGGTGAGCGGTTATGAGAGGGTCATTGTTTACTACACGTGGGGCAAGGCCTGGGGAGGGGGGTGAGGGGCACTTCCCTACACACTGATTGTGCATTGTTGTTCACACTGTCCTGCCTACAACAAACACAACATTAATTCGTTTCCCATGCACATCATGAAAGATATGGGCATGTGACTCGCCAAAGCCAACAATGTTTGCGTCATCTTCACCCACACACCCGGCCCCCTCCCCTCCCCCTCCCCCCGGCAGAATGGGGGGAGGCACTGCCTGGTCCCAACCTGGGCACTCCCCACACCCAACTCACAAACTGCACAACACTTCCACAATTTACACTGAAACGATGCACTGGCATGTCCTCTCACTGCTCTGGAATCTTCTCAAGGCATTCACACAGAGTCCTGCTCAGTCATGCCCTGGTCAGCCCCTTGGACCAGGAGCTATCCTTGAAAATCTCGCAGCTAGCCCGCCATACGTACTGAAGAAGGCATATTCTCCCCTCTCTCTTCCCCATCCTCTGAAGCAATTTCCTCAGCTGTGATCTGTTGCTGTTCCAGCTGAAGGTGTTGCAGCTCTTCAGTGGTTAGCTCTTCCCTATGGTTGTCCACCAACTCTTCCACATCCTGGCCACTCACATCCAACCCCATGGACTCACCCAAAGCCACAATAGATTCCACAACAAGCATAGGGGTGTCAGTCAGCCTCAAACCCTTCAAAATCCTTCTCTTCTTGAACTCTGTTGTGTTTCTCGCCTTCTTTATCAAAAGGCTCGCACTCGGAACTTTCTTTGGCCCCATGGTGGCTTATTTAGCAGTCACACTCAATAAATAAGCACTAAAAACAATGGATTATTAAGAAATATTTCGCATGAACGCGCAGGGTAATGTTCACTCGACGAGAAACAAAGGCAGACTGACTCAGAACCCGTGCGTGGAACGCTTTGTGTAGGCAGGCAGGTGGACATGTTCGTTCGGTATGATGGACGAAAACCGAGGTGATTGAAAATTGGGACAAAATTTTGACAGTCATCAAAAACTGAATTCGACGAAAACCAGGGGAAACGAAAATAGAGGTTCCACTGTATACTAGTATTGTTATAATTGCTGACAACATACTAGACTGTACTTTAAGAGTCATAAAGATATAAATTGTGCCTTCAGCACTATACTACTACAAGAGAAGTGTAGGAGCTTGTATCCTAATTTATATCAAATTGATTTATGTACTTTGATTTTTGTCCACCTAAACAACTTTGTGAATAAACATCTCAATTTTTATTTATTTAGTTAGTATCCTATTAGTCGCAATTCTAAAGCAATATTAAAACTTATTGTAATTCTAAAGGATAACTGGACCAGTATACTGACTACTTGTTACAAAAACCCAGAAACAGGCTGAATGCTAGAGGGGCAGATCTTCTAGTATTCTCTGGAGATGTCTATAATTTATAGATATTGCATTTTTTGTAACAATTTCACAAGTAACAATGAATGCTTACTTCTCAGGTTTGGCAGGAATGTGTGCGAAGACCACAGTGGCGCCTCTGGACCGTATTAAGATACTTCTACAAGCACATAACAAACACTACAAAAATGATGGTGAGTTATGTTTCTACTCATCTCTAGGTATGGCTCTGTTATATTCATTAATCAAATACTGTATTACACAATGAGGTTTTTATCATTAAACCCTTCATGGGGGTGGCTTGAGGCCAGTGAAGGGCTCTCGATCCAAGGAATTGGAGCTACCCTTTCATTATCTGATTACCTTCCATTCTCCAGGCACTATCTTTATGGATTTATCACTTATGAATATACACTGCAATAAAAGCGATTTATGATAGTCCATTTTGCTTTGATAATATTGTGAACAAAATCAGATGGTAAAAATTTGTTAAACAGGTGAGAAATACTACAGGAAGGCCCCACTTTACGGCATTTCACTAAAACCGCAGTTTTCAGTTACATGTATATGTATACCCATTCACCATTTTAGACTTCCTACAGTAAATATATATATTCCAAACCTAGTCAGAGAATTAACTTTGGCACTTGAGGTATGGTAAGACACATATGCAACAGTTAGACAACTTTATTCCGAAACGTTTCGCCTATACAGTATACGCCTATACGTTTCGGAATAAAGTTGTCTAACTGTTGCATATGTGTCTTACCTAACAACCTGTCGGTATTGTATACCATTTTGATGTTCACTTGAGGTATGCTCAAGGTGTACATTCCTTTAAGAAAAAAGATGTAAACTAGAAAGAGAGACTTCTTATACAGGCAAAGGCAAAGAATCAGAGCTGCTGAAAGGGGTCTGTATATTTGAAGTACGAAGGAGGCACTGGTCAGAAAAATGACAAATATTGAACTTAAGCTTAAGGAACCATTCAGGAGACAAGGAATACAGCATTTAGTGAGCCTTAACCAGACTAAGAGTAGACAGCCTAAGACTCAAAATTTGGTTAATTCAATAATCTATTATCCTAAAACCACAAGACTTTGAAAAAACAATAAATGGCATGTCCATGCACTCTGCCCTAGGCCCAGACTTGTGGAACTCCATGTTCATCAGTCATTAAAAACAACACATAGCCCCACTCCACAAAGGTGGCAGTAAAGCAATTGCAAAGAATTACAGGCTGATTAGCACTAACGTCCCACATTGTAAAAATCTTTGAAAGGGGTTCTAAGAAGCATGATTGCCACCCACTTAGATACCCATTAGTTGTACAACCCAGGGCAGCATGGGTTTAGAGCAGGTTGCTCCTGCCAGTCCCAACTACTGGACCACTCTGACATGGTCTTGGTTGCTCTGGAGGACAAACAAAATGTGAAAGCCTTCAACAAGTGCAATCGTGGTGTAACAGTGCACAAAATGTGTGATTAAGGAATAACAGGAAAAGTTGGTGGATGGATCTATAACTTCCTAACAAATAGAACACAGAGTAATAGTAAACAGTAAAGTCAGAGGCAGCTACAGTGAAAAGCTCTCTTCCATTAGGTACAGTACTCACTCCCATC
>NC_091317.1:33178180-33345680 GCF_038502225.1 Cherax quadricarinatus | reverse complement strand
GTGGTTCACATGTAATAAAATACTAATTACAGAGGGGGCCACTAGGACACCTAGCATGGCTAGGCATTTCGGGCAAACTTAGATAAATTCTTAACCCTAAATTATTACAAATTATGGAGCAAGTTGACTAAATACTAAGTGACTAAATACTAGTTTGTGAGTTTAGCAATGTGAATGCTTTTGTTTTGGCACAATACATAGTTTCTATATTGGAGTATCACAGACAAACTTGTGACTAGTTAGGAATCATTTTAAGATTAAGATTCATATTTTTGTGCTTATAGTCAAATGGGTGAGTGAGTGTAAGTGTGAACCACTAGGTGGTTTTTATGTAGTTAGTTGACGGGGTGTAGATATCTTTGACTATCATTAACAGCACTGAGGACAACTGGATCCAAACAGGGGATAACAAAAGTTGTCAGATGCAAACAGAACTGGTTCATGTTCCTGAGATGCATTAGGAAGGTCATTAATGTAGACGAGGACTAATAAAGGGCCAAAGATACTCCCCTGAGGCTCTGTTGATAGGTCAAATTGATTAGGTTGCCATTGTTGTAGATATATTGTCTGTCGGTAAAGTAGAACTTTAACCCCTTCAGGGTCCAAGGCCAAAATCTGAAGTGGTGCTCCAGTGTCCAAGAAATTTTGAAAAAAAAAAAAAAAATTTCTTACAGAATTAGAGTATATTTTTGTGAAGGTAATAAGACAAAAAAAAAAATTTCTGATCAGTACTTACTGAGATAGTGCCGAGAAGTTGACCCCAAATGACGTGGTAGTGGCAACATCGATGATTTCCACATACGCACATTACTTTATTTACCGCTTTTTGTAGTTTTTTCTTTTCTAATTTTTTTCTTTTCCTACTAACATTTGGGGCCTGAGAGACCAATACTGTATATAATGTATACAGGTCTCCCTCAACATTCGTGAGGGTTAGGGGATCAAGAGCCTTGCGAATGTTGAAAAACCGTGAATGTTTGGTGCCCCAATATATTGTAGGGAAATATATTACAATACTGCTTCCTTAACTTGTTGAACCATGAATAATCGTAAAATACATGAAAACGTCGTAAATTGTACTAAATATATACATGTTATGCTTTAATAACGTATGTTATTTAATAACATGTATGTTATTAAATACCACTGCCTCCACCAATGCCTCCACCAATGCCTCCACCACTGTGAGTCCCTACTACCCTCCCTCCGACCCTCGCAACTGGCAGCCAGCCCTCCCACCACTCAGTGTGGTGAGTGTTTTGTTTGTTCATTAATTGCTATTAAACTACAGAATAAATAATGTGAACCCATTCATGACTGCATATTGGAATGGCTATTCGGACAGGTATTAGACGGTGACATCATGTGTTTACTCTTGAACACAGCAAAGAATCGAACATTTCTGCTATTGCTAATGATAACAATAGTAATAATAATAATAATAATAAATACGATATAATTGAAGGAAATTGTACAAAAATACGAGGGAGTGGTTGACACATTGTCAGTGTGACTTTGTTTATGCTGGAGTGAACATTAGTCTCCCTGCTCTTCCAAACATTTCACAATAATTCAGCGGTTGAGGCAGTGGTATTTAATAACATATATGTTATAAATAATAATAGTACATGTTATTATTAATAACATGTATTATTATTAACATTTATGTTATTAAATACCACTGCCTCAATCACTGCCTCTACCACTCAAGTCACACTCAATCTACAAGCACCAAACACAATGAATTATTGTGAAATGTTTGGAAGAGCAGGGAGACTAATGTTCGCTCCAGCATAAACAAAATCACACTGACGATGTGTCAACCACTCCCTCGTATTTTTGTACAATTTCCTTCTTCAATTATATCATATTTATTATTATTATTATTATTATTATTATTACTATTGTTATTATTAGCTGTAGAAGAAATGTTTAATTCTTTGCAGTGTTCAAGAGTAAACACATGATGTCACCGTCTAATACCTGTCCGAATAGCCATTCCAATATGCAGTCATGAATGGGTTTACATTATTTATACTGTAGTTTAACAGCAAATAATGAACAAACAAAACACTCACCACACTGAGTGGTGGGAGGGCTGGCTGCCAGTTGCGGGGGTCGGAGGGAGGGTAGTAGGGACTCGCAGGTGGCGGGAAACTTAAATATGATTTGGCGGCTGGGAATTTGGTGGCTGGGAATTTGGCGGTTGGGAATTCGCGAATGTGTGAAGCCCGTGAAAGTTGAAAACGTGAATGTTGAGGGAGACCTAGTGGCTAACGCGACGGGCTGGAGTTTTGAGACTCTGACCGCGGGTTCAATCCCAGCCGGGGTATGGTTTGTTTGCAATCGTGTCATTACAATTTCGTGAGTCACGGAGACCTGTGTATATATATAAACTCACTGTATTGAACACAATAACCGTACTAAAGTTATTATCATATTATTGTTTACCACTGTTGTTTTTTACAATAAACATGCACAAATCTTGTATAATACTAATGTTCTATCATATATTTACAATCACTGGACATGGTTTTTGAACTGTTGGAGCTTGTGGAACTCCTTGAAACAAGGCACCATGCACAGAGGTACCTTACATTCCTCACACACAAACCGAGTGTCTTTGCGTCTTTGTTGCCGTCGTTTTGTTTGTGCACAGACAATGCATCTCTTCTGAGCAAATTTCTTCTGAGTTGAAGGAAGCTGTATTATGAAATGATCACCTTCCCTCCTCAAACGCTTGGGTATATCCTGAGGAGTTCGAGGACCTTGTTGTATTGCAGGTGTTGTTACCTGGCACTTCATTATGAGTTGTCTGACAACAGACAAACAAAATTCACCATACAGTGGTCTGTTACCAGTCTTCATTTGGTACATATTATATGCATTGAGCATTGAAATGTCCATGAGATGGAAGAAAAGTTTCATGTACCACTTGTAACTTTTACGAACACAATCAACAAAGCCAATGTGCATGTCACATTTGTCAACCAAGCGCATGTTTTGTGTATAATCAATCACTGTCACTGGTTTTCGAATACGTTCATTAGTCACTCGGTCAACTTTGCCACTGTCTTGCATTTCATTACGGTGAATGGTTGTCAACAATCTGACATCTAGTTTGTCATGCCACCGTAATGCCATGATGTCATTGGCAGTTAACACCTGCATGTCATCACCACGAGCACCTGCGTTGAGCCTGGGCATATGTTTACGATTAGAACGCATTGGGCTACACACATCTGCCTTGTTCACTCTCAAGAAATCACTGAGTAATGGGCTTGTGTACCAGTTATCGGTATATAATGTATGCCCCTTACCAAGATAAGGTGCCATCATGTTTCTCACTACGTCACCTGAGATACCCAATAACATCTTGGTATCTTTCAATGTTTTACTTCCTGTGTATACAACAATATCCAATACCAGACCACTGTCACAGTCACAGAGTACAAACAGTTTTATACCAAAGCGCTTCCTCTTCCTCGGTATATACTGCTTGAATGACAGCCTACCTTTGAACAAAATCAAAGACTCGTCAATTACAAGATTCTTGAATGGATAAAAGTACATGCTGAACTTTTGTTTGAGATATATAAAAACATTTCTAATCTTGTATAACCTGTCACTTCTGTCAGGCCTGGTTTTGTCAGAGAAGTGCAACATACCTAACAGTAAGATAAACCTGTTCACTGAAGACCGGGGTAGAAATTAGCCGATCTGTGGAACAGTATGCTTTTATATTATGCTTATAGACATGAGGCATAAGCATTATTGTTGCAAAAAGCAAATACATTTCTGCAACAGTCGTCTCTTTCCACTGGTGTAGTCTTGACTGTGGTGATATGATCGTATTTACCATGGTGTACTCAAAATACTTGTTACTTTCCCTGACAATAGTTTCCATCAATGGCTGGTCAAAGAATAGTTCAAAGAATTCCAGTTCATTTGCAGTGTTTCCAAGGGGACAAGTTGGTAGAATTCCACTTTGAGAGTCATCAAAGTGGTGGGGCTTGGGAACAAAATTGGTATTTTGCTGCCAATCCCAGATACTGTTTGCTGGTGGATACTGGACATCATAGGCTGGTTGTGCAGGTAGTTGTGGTTGTGGTGGGCTGGTGGCTGATGCTCCACTTTGTCCTTGAACTGCGGAGTCAGCAGCGTGGGTCCCAGCCTGGGCTGGTGAGTCACGCATGGCCGTGGCACTACCATCACCACTACCACCACCTATTGATGCCTGTGGTCTATCCATGCCAAGTGTAGCCACATCATCCTCACTATCACTATCTGTACCTGGTGTAGGGCCACAGGATGTACTCCGGGATGTGCTCCATCCCCTGGGCACGGCATTGGGTACACTACTCTAGCGCATGTGGCGGCATACATACCGACGCTTCACTGGTGAATATGTTTCCTCACTATCACTCGAATGATTGTCAAGAGCAATAAAATCACAGTCCACGTCATTATCATCATCATTACTGGCCTGGCAATGCGAAAATAATAGTTTTCTCTTGTGTTGAGGTACAACCGACCGTGACTGACGAGTGCCCACACCGGAGGTAGAAGGTCGAGGATCATCAGGGTTTTCTGCACTATTATCGATATCCTGGTCATTCCTTTCGGTCACTAACTGATCAAAGCCAAAGAATTCGTCTTCATTTCCACTTCCATCACTGTCAGAACTATCAGATAGGAACAGGAGTGTCCCAATTTTCCTTGGAGTGAGAGCTGCCTTGCGACGAGGCATGGTGAACAAGGGTAACTGAGCCAGCATTCCCACAATGCTATGCGGACGCCTAGATTTTTTGTTTATGGCGCACAACCACCACGCAGACCCGTTCTCTCACATGTAGGCCTATGAGCGTTTTTGCGCTAAATTTGACGGCGCTAGAATTTTGGCGTAGATCTACGGTTTGGACACTCAACATGAAGCCGTAGATCTACGGGACGGACCCTGAAAGGGTTAAGATAGAATGACCCGATACCACAATATTCTAATTTAAGAATCGGGATGTTGTGGACTACTGTGGACTACCTGTCCTTAGGTCAGTGAAAGAGATGCGTCATCCCTTCCCCCACCCCAACTGGATATTTGCTATTTTCAAGAGATAAGTAAATTGAATCAAGCCTTCTGATTATTGCATCATTCATACTTTATCTGGCCTGAAACCAAACTGACAGGCTATAAATATATTGTGAAGGGATAAAGAGGAGTAATTTGTGTAGGAATTAGTTTTCAAAAATTTTAAATAATAAAGTCATGGAGGTATTAGGTAGATGGCGAGAATATTTTGAGGAACTTTTAAATGTTAAGGAAGAAACAGAGGCAGTAATTTCATGCACTGGTCAGGGAGGTATACCATCTTTTAGGAGTGAAGAAGAGCAGAATGTA
Organism: Cherax quadricarinatus; assembly: GCF_038502225.1. Lineage (NCBI taxonomy): Eukaryota > Metazoa > Arthropoda > Malacostraca > Decapoda > Parastacidae > Cherax > Cherax quadricarinatus. Next base: position 33,340,285 of record NC_091317.1, on the reverse strand, counting down.
AGTGTGGGGGAGGTACGTGAGGCATTACATAAAATGAAAGGGGGTAAAGCAGCTGGAACTGATGGGATCATGACAGAAATGTTAAAAGCAGGGGGGGGGGATATAGTGTTGGAGTGGTTGGTGCTTTTGTTCAATAAATGTATGAAAGAGGGGAAGGTACCTAGGGATTGGCGGAGAGCATGTATAGTCCCTTTATATAAAGGGAAAGGGGACAAAAGAGACTGTAAAAATTATAGAGGAATAAGCTTAATGAGTATACCAGGAAAAGTGTACGGTAGGGTTATAATTGAAAGAATTAGAGGTAAGACAGAATGTAGGATTGAGGATGAGCAAGGAGGTTTCAGAGTGGGTAGGGGATGTGTAGATCAAGTGTTTACATTGAAGCATATATGTGAACAGTATTTAGATAAAGGTAGGGAAGTTTTTATTGCATTTATGGATTTAGAAAAGGCATATGATAGTGGATAGAGGAGCAATGTGGCAGATGTTGCAAGTATATGGAATAGGTGGTAAGTTATTAAATGCTGTAAAGAGTTTTTATGAGGATAGTGAGGCTCAGGTTAGGGTGTGTAGAAGAGAGGGAGACTATTTCCCGGTAAAAGTAGGTCTTAGACAGGGATGTGTAATGTCACCATGGTTGTTTAATATATTTATAGATGGGGTTGTAAAGAAAGTAAATGCTAGGGTGTTCGGGAGAGGGGTGGGATTAAATTTTAGGTAATCAAATTCAAAATGGGAATTGACAGTTACTTTTTGCTGATGATACTGTGCTTATGGGAAATTCTAAAGAAAAATTGCAAAGGTTAATGGATGAGTTTGGTAATGTGTGTAAAGGTAGAAAGCTGAAAGTGAACATAGAAAAGAGTAAGGTGATGAGGGTGTCAAATGATTTAGATAAAGAAAAATTGGATATTAAATTGGGGAGGAGTAGTATGGAAGAAGTGAATGTTTTCAGATACTTGGGAGTTGACGTGTCGGCGGATGGATTTATGAAGGATGAGGTTAATCATAGAATTGATGAGGGGAAAAAAGGTGAGTGGTGCATTGAGGTATATGTGGAGTCAAAAAATGTTATCTATGGAGGCAAAGAAGGGAATGTATGAAAGTATAGTAGTACCAACACTTTTATATGGGTGTAAAGCTTGGGTGGTAAATGCAGCAGTGAGGAGACGGTTGGAGGCAGTGGAGATGTCCTGTTTAAGGGCAATGTGTGGTGTAAATATTATGCAGAAAATTCGGAGTGTGGAAATTAGGAGAAGGTGTGGAGTTAATAAAAGTATTAGTCAGAGGGCAGAAGAGGGGTTGTTGAGGTGGTTTGGTCATTTAGAGAGAATGGATCAAAGTAGAATGACATGGAAAGCATATAAATCTATAGGGGAAGGAAGGCGGGGTAGGGGTCGTCCTCGAAAGGGTTGGAGAGAGGGGGTAAAGGAGGTTTTGTGGGCGAGGGGCTTGGACTTCCAGCAAGCGTGCGTGAGCGTGTTAGATAGGAGTGAATGGAGACGAATGGTACTTGGGACCTGACGATCTGTTGGAGTGTGAGCAGGGTAATATTTAGTGAAGGGATTCAGGGAAACCGGTTATTTTCATATAGTCGGACTTGAGTCCTGGAAATGGGAAGTACAATGCCTGCACTTTAAAGGAGGGGTTTGGGATATTGGCAGTTTGGAGGGATATGTTGTGTATCTTTATGTGTGTATGCTTCTAGATTGTTGTATTCTGAGCACCTCTGCAAAAACAGTGATAATGTGTGAGTGTGGTGAAAGTGTTGAATGATGATGAAAGTATTTTCTTTTTGGGGATTTTCTTTCTTTTTTGGGTCACCCTGCCTCGGTGGGAGACGGCCGACTTATTAAAAAAAAAAAAAAAAAAAAAAAAAAAAAAAATGTTTAATATTGGCTTATGACATCTGTTTGGTCTCCCTTTTCATGTATTAGGGTAAACATTCCTATCTTAAGTTTTTTTTTTTTTTTTTGTATTATTATTACAAAGTGACATCAAAAGGAAGAAACAAAAGTTTTTCTGTTTTTAACATTTAGTAAGTTAGTGGAACCTCTGTTTTCGTGATTAATCCGTTCTGAAAAGTCTGACGAAAACTGAATTGTACAAAAACTGAAGCAATATTTCCTATAAGAAATAATGTAAATCCAATTAATCTATTCCAGACACCCAAAAATATTAACAAAAAATACATAAATAGAGAATAACTATAGTTTTACATACAGAAAACAATGCGAAATGAATATAAATGACTAATGAAATGGATAAATGAACATTTAACATCACTTTTACCTTTATTGAAGACTCTTGTTGGCGTATGGAAGACAGCGAGGAGGGGAGAGGGAGGAGAGGTTATTGTTTTGATGGGGACTCCCCTTCCGAAAGGACATCAGGTATCAAGGCCCTATCCGGAGTTTCTTCCCTTCTTTGTCTAACTGGCACTAGGACCGGCTTGTCAGTGTACCCCTGTCACCCAAAATATCTGTCCAGAGAGGTCTGTTTTTGGGCATCTCTTTAAAATTTGCCTAAAATGGGACAAGGCATTGTCATTGAACATGATGCAGACACAGCTTTCAACAGCTTTGTTAGGGGTGATATTTCTCCACAAAACTTTGCAACTCGCTCTTCTTTGCACACATGTCCTTAATCACTGAAGAAGGCACATTCTTCCCTCTTTCTTCCTCCTCTGAAGCAATTTCCTCAGCTGCAGTCTGTTGCTGTTCCAGTTGAAGGTCTTGGAGCTCTTCAGTAGTTACCTCTTCCCTGTGGTCGTCCATGAAATCTTCCGCATCCTGGCCACTCGCATCCAACCCTATGGACTTCCCCAAAGTCACAATAGATTCCACAATAGGCATAGGGTCGTCAGGGTCAGTCTTAAACCCTATAAAATCCTTCTTTTGGACACATTCTGGCCACAGTTTTCTCCAAGCAGAGTTCGTCCTGGAAGTCACTTCCTGCCAAGCCTTATCTATAAGGCTTAAGCTATTGAGGATATTGAAGCGATTCCTCCAGAACTCTCTTAGGGTCAATTCAGTGTCCGAGGTCACTTCAAAGTACCTTTGAAACATTGCTTTGGTGTAGAGCTTTTTGAAGTTTGAAATGACTTGCTGGTCCATGGGGGCAAGAACTTCACTGTGATGAAACTAAACTCCTCTAACAATTAGTCTTCCAAGTCTGGAGGATGAGCAGGAGCATTGTCCATTACCAGGAGGCACTTGAGTGGTAATCGATTTTCCAGGAGGTATTTCTTCACACTTTGGCCAGACACTTCATTGACCCACTCAATGAAAATTTGCCTCGTGACCCACGCCTTATTGTTAGCCTTCCGCATCACACACAGTTTACTTTTGATGACATTGTTTTTCTTGAACACTTGGGGATTTTCAGAGTGATACACCAGTAAAAGGCTTCACTTTGAAATCCCCACTAGCATTACCACAGAACAAGAGTGTTAGCCTATCTTTCATAGGCTTGTGTTCTGGCAGTGCCTTTTCCTCTTGTGTGATGTAGGTCCACTTTGGCATTTTCTTCCAAAAGAGGCCTGTTTTGTCACAATTGAAGACTTGTTGGGGGAGGAATCCTTCAGCCTCTACGTACTCTTGGGCAGCATCTGCACCAGTAAGTGTGTCAGTGGGGGTGTACCTAGAGAGAGTTCCGGGGGTCAACGCCCCCGCGGCCCGGTCTGTGACCAGGCCTCCTGGTGGATCAGAGCCTGATCAACCAGGCTGTTGCTGCTGGCTGCACGCAAACCAATGTACGAGCCACAGCCCGGCTGATCCGGAACTGACTTTAGGTGCTTGTCCAGTGCCAGCTTGAAGACTGCCAGGGGTCTGTTGGTAATCCCCCTTATGTGTGCTGGGAGGCAGTTGAACAGTCTCGGGCCCCTGACACTTATTGTATGGTCTCTTAACGTGCTAGTGACACCCCTGCTTTTCATTGGGGGGATGGTGCATCATCTGCCAAGTCTTTTGCTTTCGTAGTGAGTGATTTTCGTGTTTCGTGTACGGGTGGCTTAGCAGCCAGTCAGCAATGGAAATGAATGTCTGTAGTAGCATCTTAGCCAGCAGCAGCATTTGTACTACAGTTTGTTTCCTCTTCAGTTTGAAGATACCATATGTGTTGCCTGCACCAATTCTGGATTATTTACCCTTCATAACTGCTTTTGTTATTTAATTACACCATCTTTTGTGTTACCAAGTGATTATAGCTAGGTAAAGTGCACAGTAGACAGGCAGTTTCTCTGAAAGTCATGCCAGAAATTGTGAAAAAAATGGAGTTAGAATTAGTGCATGATATGGTACAATAAGGTAAAGTAAAATTTAAACATCTGGGGACTTGCAACGAATAACCATAAAACTGTATTTTTGGGTTTGAGTTATGATAGTTTTGAGACATATCTTCTGGAACCGATTAAAATTGAAACTCAAGGGCCCACTGTATTTAAAATCCTTCCCAAATTTATAAAAAAATAAAAATAAATTTCTTCTATCTATAAAAAGCAGAATTTTGTGAAGAAAAAATTTCGAAATTTCAAATTGCAATATTTGTTTGGCTAATTGTACACTAATTTAACAAATTCCAATTGAAAGACAGTCCAAAATACACTGTAGGAATTCAATCTACTAAAGTAGCCTTTCCTCTCTCCATTAATCATGTCTTCAGGCCTCTCTTATATAACACTTGCTCTCCTTTTTCATTTAATCATCACACAAAAAATCTAAGGTTTTATCCAATTAATCAGATAGTAAGATAGAGCCAAAAATGATTGGTTATGGTTTAAGCTCTCAGTAATTGAAGCAGCTTTAGTTACCCCATAAAATAGGCTGGGGAGGGGTGGGACCCTACCCTTCCTCAGGCAAATCACCACTTTGAGACCTACTTCAAGCTGCTTCCAGTTTGAAACCAACAAAATCATCTCTTTTATTAGTATGTCTGGGTCAAATTTTCTGCTCACAACCCTTGGGAAGGTGCAGTGCTTAAAATATAGATCTATGCAAGCAACACTATGGCATCAGTAACAAAGATCTATATGGGAAATAGTGTGAAATAGACTAAAACTTTATAATTTAAATTTGAATTTTTTTTAAATTTGAACAAACTTGAATAGAGGTACAGTATTTTGAATTTTCTATAATTTGAATACCCCTGTACAGTATTAACATTATTCTGATAAATTTGCTATATAAAGTTTCAGCCTTCAAGGAGATGCCTTGATGCAGTTGAAGGGTTCTTGATCTAAAGAATTAGATCTACTCTCCCCTTCCTAAGATCAAACTTGATTACTCTCCATTCCTCTGATGCTGTACGACCCTTAGAGGTTCAGTGTCTCTCCATGGATGTAATAATGTATACAATTTAATCTCCATGGTAAAGTGGAAAACAATTCTTCCTGCACAAGCCATGCTAGTTGTAAGAGGTGACTAAAATACCTGGAGCAAGGGGCTAGTAATCCCTCCTGTATAAATTACTAAATGTAAAAAGACAAACTTAGTTTTTTAGGTCCCCCTGCCTCTGGGAAATGGCCAGTACATTAAAAAAATTACTTTAAGTATTGTACCTGGCAATGGTTATTATAAAGAACAAATTATAAGTTCATATATAGATGTGCCTCAAAGTGGTCAGATTAGCAACACTGTTCAAGGAATTGCACTGAGGAAGAAAACTCGACATGGGAATCTCGGTAGCAAAAGTTGAGTGATGCCATGAGTAGGGTGAAATTGCTTATGAAAGACACTGTGAGTATTGAAGATTATTGACATAAGGATGTATAGTGCTTTCTGATGAGCAATATTTGAGTTACCAAGTACTATTTAAAATTTTAATTGTCCTAAAAAAGTATCTTTAATAGCAAAATAACAATATTATATGTCATGTACTACTGTGTACTCTTACTAACAGTGTACATCAAATGATGAGAGTAACAGTGTAAGAATTTTTATGAAAAAATGTAAGAATGGTAATTTTTGAGCCAATATTACATTTGTACAATGACAGTTTGAGTGGTAATAAATAATATGCAATTATTTAAATTATGATTAAAATATTTTTCTGCTCTTTCAGGTGCTAAACAGCATATGGGGTAACAATAAATACTTGAGTAAAGGCACTTCAGCTGTTGCTGGTTCACTGGCCGGGGTGACTGCTGTCTTTCTTACGTATCCCCTGGACACTATACGTGCAAGACTAGCCTTCCAGGTGTCAGGAGAACATGTGTACACTGGCATTGTTAATGCTGCAGTAACTATATTCAAGTCAGTAAGTTGTTATACTGAAGGTGTTTGTTTTTTAGCATATGTATGTGTTGACTTATTGTTGATATTACACTACAGTACTAACTTTGTTACCCTGAAAACTCTGATAGACTGTCACATTTTTTTTTTTTTCCCCAACAAGTCAGCCGTCTCCCACCGAGGCAGGGTGACCCAAAGAGAAAGAAAATCTCCAAAAAGAAAATACTTTCATCATTCAACACTTTCACCTCACTCGCACATAATCACTGTTTTTGCAGAGGTGCCCAGGATACAACAGTTTAGAAGTATATACATATAAAAATACACAATACTGTAATAATAATACACATGTACTAAAAATACACAATACTATAATAATTTCAGTGTACAATACTTTAACAGTAATTTATCACAGCTGGTCTTGCTTGGCTTTGACAGTAGTATAGATGTGAGCGATGCTTTAAGTTTATAAAAAAAATATAAAATATTTTCCAAAAAGTACGTAATTGCTTATTTGGTTTGTGATGCTGGCATTATTTTAAGAATGTATTTACAATGAGAAGATTCAGGAGAGGGTTAGGTGTTTACCTGGAGAGTTTACCTGGAGAGAGTTCCGGGGGTCAACGCCCCCGCGGCCCGGTCTGTGACCAGGCCGTATAATTAAGAATTGGTATTAAACCATTTTTTGATACTTCAAACATTTAGCTGTTTTCTCAGTAAGTTTTAACCCTTTCAGGATCCGTGCTGTAGATCTACGGCTTTACGTTCAGGGTCCAAACTGTAGATCTACGCCATGAGCTCAGCTCACTTTGATAAGCTGTGAGTGGTAAATTTGGGCCTAGATATGAGAGAATACATCTATGTGGTATGTGTGCACCACATAAAACAAATCCTGCAGCACACACTGTATAAGGAGAAAAAACTGAGACCATGATTTTTTATTAAAACAGCGACTTTGCAGTGTTTTTTCGTATGTTTTTTATAGTTGTATTTGCGATTTCTTGGTCTCAATTGATAGAATGGAAGACATATTACAGAAATAGAGATGATTTTGATTGGTTTTAGCACTGGAAATGGCTTGAAACTGAGCTCAAAGTAGCAGAAATGTTAAATTTTTGCCGATGTTCTTGAGTAAACAAACGACTTCGCACGTCTAATACACGCCAGCTGGTGGGTCTAATATACATTCACAAATGTGGTGATGATATTTATACAATTATTGCAATATTGCATAACAGTAAATCTTCTATTTTTTGGTTTGAATAAAAATTCATTGTGAATAAAAAATCAAAATGGAATTAATTTGTAAAGCCTCAGAACGTAACTAATGAACAGAGGAAATGTTAGTTTAGTGCCAGGAATACCTACATTGTATATTCTGGACCTTATTTTGAAATTGGAATATTTTGAACTTTGTGTTAAATTGGCCAAATTACCAATTTCTGATCACTATTTTGTAGTTGAAACAGTTGACTTGGCAATTTCTTGTGCTCAATCGATAGAATAGAAGTAATACTAGTGAAATAGCTAAGAATTTGGTCGACTGGAATAGTGTAATTGGCCTAAAATGGGAGTCAAATTTGGCAAAATCGCCGATCCGTAAATATCGCTGGCACATCAAAATTCGCGAGAGCATAATTTTGTCAATTTTCCATCAAATTTCATACTTATTGTTTTATTGCCTTCAGAAAAAGATTCTCTACCATTTCATAAGAATTTTTTTTTTTTTTTTTTTAATTAACCCTTTGACTGTCGCAACCCCCAATCCTGAGGTGTCTCCTGGTGTTGCAAAATTAAAAAAAAAAAAAAAAAAAAAATTCTTACGAAATGATAGAGAATCGTTTCCCGATTGTAATGACCCCAAAAAAACGAAATTTGATGGAAAACTGACGGAATTATGCTCTCGCGAAGTTAGCGACCTCGGCGATATTTACAAATCGGCGATTTCGCCCACTTTGAACCCTATTTTCAGCTAATTCCATTGTTCCAGTTGACCAAACTCGTAGCTATTTCTTTAGAACTCCATTTTTTCTATCGATTGAGTACAAGAAACTGCCCATTTACCGATTTCAACTACCCAATAATGTGGTCAGAAATTTGCAATTTGGCCAATTTCACAAAAATTAAAAAATATGACAATTTCAAAATAAGGTCCAGAATGAACAATGCAGACATTCCTGGCTCTAAAATAACATTTTCTTTGTTCATCAGTCATGTCTCGAGGCCCCTCTGATATTACTCTTGCTTTCTATTTTGAATTTTTATTCAAACAAAAAATAGAAGACTTACTATTATGCGGACTACTGCAATACTGTAATAATTGTATAAATAACATCAACCCATTCATGACTGCATATTAGAATGGCTAGTTGGACATTTATTGGACAATGACATCATTTGTTTACTTTTGAACATTGGCAAAAATCAAACATTTTCCCTACTTTGAGCTCCATTTCCAGGTTCTTTTTATAGTAAAATCAATCAAAATCACCTCTACTTCTATAACATGTTTTCCATTCTATCAAATGAGACCAAGAAAATGAGAATACAACCATAAATACTATACGAAAATAGACCACAAAGTCGGCATTTTAATTAAAGAAAATGGTTGGAGTTTTTTTTTTCTCATTATGCACTGCGTGCTCCAGGATTTTTTTATATGGTGCACACTGACCACACAGACCCATTCTCACATGTGGGCCTACCAGCTTTCTCCTGCTTGATTTGAAGCTGCTAGAATTTGAGTATATATACGTCAAACACGGTACCTCGTAAGACGTATATATACGGCCGCGACAGTCAAAGGGTTAAATTCTTGGACCCAGGTGTGCACTTTGAAATTTGGCCTCTGAACCCTGAAAGTGTTAAGACTAAATACAGGAAGGCCATGTTTTACAACACTTCATTTTACGGCATTTCGCTAATACGTCAGTTTTCAATTATACCCATTCTTCACTTGAAGAAATGGTATGGTGATACCAACAAGATGTGGAAAAAGACACTTATGTACAGTTCAGGACATTTATTATAGGAAAAGTTTTGCCATGAGTGGCTTCCTCAGTCCTAATACAGAGAAAACTAAGAAAACTCATATATATGTAGGGACAATGCTGGACACCTCGTGAAATTCAGCGAGGCTAAACTAGTGATTAATGAAAGATGATTTAAGATGGAGGAAATGCATAGAAGCTGCCCTAATTGCTGTCAGTAACACTATAAAACAAAAGTCCAGTAGTTACAGTATCTCAAAATTGCTAATCAAAAGGATATTACCCATTCTGGAAACTTCTGTAACATATCAACAGGTCCCTCTGTAACCATCTGTCTCACCACGTTAGTTCCACTATTACTCTACCCACACAACACTTCACCTGACTTCTGTCACTATATATATTCGTGTTTTCTTAGTTTTCTCTGTTCACCAGGAGGCCTGGTCACAGACCAGGCTGCGGGGGCATTGACCCCCGGAACTCTCTCCAGGTAAACTCCAGGTATATTATATAAAGTATTTACTTGTCTACCTAGATAACATTAATATTAATTTTTTTTTTTTTTCCCCCCAACAAAGTTGGCCGTCTCCCACCTGCAGGGTGACCCAGGGTGTAATGGTGACATTACACATCCCTGTCTAAGACCTACTTTTACCGGGAAGTAGTCTCCCTCTCTTCTACACACCCTAACCTGAGCCTCACTATCCTCATAAAAGCTCTTTACAGCATTTAGTAACTTACCACCTATTCCATATACTTGCAACATCTGCCACATTGCTCCTCTATCCACTCTATCATATGCCTTTTCTAAATCCATAAATGCAATAAAAACTTCCCTACCTTTATCTAAATACTGTTCACATATATGCTTCAATGTAAACACTTGATCTACACATCCCCTACCCACTCTGAAGCCTAATAATAATATTAATATTAATGTTAATATTAATTCGATTAGTTAGTAACCTTCCAGTTGAAATCCTAAAGCAATGTTCAACTTACTGTAATTCTATGGATAATTGGACCTGGATACTGACTACTTGTTACAAAAACCCAGTAACAGGCTGAATGCTAGAGGGGCAGATCTTTCTAGTATTCACTGGAGATGTTTATAATTTATAGATATTGCATTTTTTGTAACTATATGATGGTGCAAACATGTTATCAGGCTTTTACATGCATTTGAAAGTGGAAAAAGGGCTATGTTTCACTTTATGGCAATTTTTGCTTTACAACAGTAACCCAGAACCAAACCTGCTGTATAAGTGGAGCCCTCCTGTATAGTCAAATGGTGTCAGGTATTAATAAATGAATTTTTACTTGTAGGACAAAATTTGTTGTGAAGGTCATGTTATCAGACCAACATGGGGTCTGGAGTAGCTTGGAAAATGGAAAAAATGTTACTTGACCAGAATGGTACCGTGCTTTATACTATGTATTCATATTTACCATGTTGAATGACACTGTATCATGGACCCTACAATAAATAAAATTTTTGTATTACAGTATTAACTCAGGTTAACCCAAGAATGCAAAATTGTTTAGCTTAATTCCATTGGGGTCTTTTGACCCTCCTTCCTAGGTGACACACAATAGCTGACTGTTTCCTAGATATCCATTTACTGCTTGGTATGTGCAGCAGGCGCCCTCATCATGTTTATTGAAATTGATATGTTTAGTTCTCTGTAAAGATTACAATATGGGGTTTACATTTTTTTTTTTTTTTTTAACAAATCTGTAGTCTCCCACTGAGACAGGGTGACCCAAAAAGCAAGAAAATCCCCAAAAAGAAAATACTTTCATCATTCAACACTTTCACCTTACTCATACATAATCACTGTCTTTGCAGAGGCGCTCATATACGACAGTTCAGAAGTCCCTCCAAACTGCCAATATCCCAAACCCCTCCTTTAAAGTGCAGGCATTGTACTTCCCATTTCCAGGACTCAAGTCTGGCTAACCAGTTTCCCTGAATCCCTTCACAAAATATTACCCTGCTCACACTCCAACAGATTTTGGGAAATGTTGAGTGAGTGCATGGGGAGTTTCGAACCAAGTGAGAGAGTACTTGTGGCTGAGGATCTCGATGCTAAACTGTTTTGCATGATGGTAGGATTGCTGTTTTCTTTTTCTGTCTCATAAACACGCTAGATAACAGGGATATCTTGCTACTCCTACTTACACTTTAGTCACACTTCACAGACATGCACATGCTTATATATATACATACATCTAGGTTAGAGTATGTAGGAAAGAGGGAAATTTTTTCCCAGTAAAAGTAGGCCTTAGACAAGGATGTGTGATGTCACCGTGGTTGTTTAATATATTTATAGATGGGGTTGTAAGAGAAGTAAATGCGAGGGTCTTGGCAAGAGGCGTGGAGTTAAAAGATAAAGAATCACACACAAAGTGGGAGTTGTCACAGCTGCTCTTTGCTGATGACACTGTGCTCTTGGGAGATTCTGAAGAGAAGTTGCAGAGATTGGTGGATGAATTTGGTAGGGTGTGCAAAAGAAGAAAATTAAAGGTGAATACAGGAAAGAGTAAGGTTATGAGGATAACAAAAAGATTAGGTGATGAAAGATTGAATATCAGATTGGAGGGAGAGAGTATGGAGGAGGTGAACGTATTCAGATATTTGGGAGTGGACGTGTCAGCGGATGGGTCTATGAAAGATGAGGTGAATCATAGAATTGATGAGGGAAAAAGAGTGAGTGGTGCACTTAGGAGTCTGTGGAGACAAAGAACTTTGTCCTTGGAGGCAAAGAGGGGAATGTATGAGAGTATAGTTTTACCAACGCTCTTATATGGGTGTGAAGCGTGGGTGATGAATGTTGCAGCGAGGAGAAGGCTGGAGGCAGTGGAGATGCCATGTCTGAGGGCAATGTGTGGTGTGAATATAATGCAGAGAATTCGTAGTTTGGAAGTTAGGAGAAGGTGCGGGATTACCAAAACTGTTGTCCAGAGGGCTGAGGAAGGGTTGTTGAGGTGGTTCGGACATGTAGAGAGAATGGAGCGAAACAGAATGACTTCAAGAGTGTATCAGTCTGTAGTGGAAGGAAGGCGGGGTAGGGGTCGGCCTAGGAAGGGTTGGAGGGAGGGGGTAAAGGAGGTTTTGTGTGCGAGGGGCTTGGACTTCCAGCAGGCATGCGTGAGCGTGTTTGATAGGAGTGAATGGAGACAAATGGTTTTTAATACTTGACGTGCTGTTGGAGTGTGAGCAAAGTAACATTTATGAAGGGATTCAGGGAAACCGGCAGGCCGGACTTGAGTCCTGGAGATGGGAAGTACAGTGCCTGCACTCTGAAGGAGGGGTGTTAATGTTGCAGTTTAAAAACTGTAGTGTAAAGCACCCTTCTGGCAAGACAGTGATGGAGTGAATGATGGTGAAAGTTTTTCTTTTTCGGGCCACCCTGCCTTGGTGGGAATCGGCCGGTGTGATAATAAAATAAATAAAATATCTATGTTTTTCTCCTTTTTCTAAATAGCTCTTGTTCTTCTTTATTTCTTCTATTGTCCATGGGGAAGTGGAAAAGAATCTTTCCTCCGTAAGCCATGCGTGTCGTATGAGGCGACTCAAATGCCGGGAGCAATGGGCTAGTAACCCCTTCTCCTGTAGACATTTACTAAAAAAGAGAAGAAGAAAAACTTTATAAGACAGGGATGCTTAAATGTGCGTGGATGTAGTGTGCATGACAAGAAACAGATGATTGCTGATGTTATGAATGAAAAGAAGTTGGATGTCCTGGCCCTAAGCGAAACAAAGCTGAAGGGGGTAGGGGAGTTTCAGTGGGGGGAAATAAATGGGATTAAATCTGGAGTATCTGAGAGAGTTAGAGCAAAGGAAGGGGTAGCAGTAATGTTGAATGATCAGTTATGGAAGGAGAAAAGAGAATATGAATGTGTAAATTCAAGAATTATGTGGATTAAAGTAAAGGTTGGATGCGAGAAGTGGGTCATAATAAGCGTGTATGCACCTGGAGAAGAGAGGAATGCAGAGGAGAGAGTGAGATTTTGGGAGATGTTAAGTGAATGTCTAGGAGCCTTTGAACCAAGTGAGAGAGTAATTGTGGTAGGGGACCTGAATGCTAAAGTAGGAGAAACTTTTAGAGAGGGTGTGGTAGGTAAGTTTGGGGTGCCAGGTGTAAATGATAATGGGAGCCCTTTGATTGAACTTTGTATAGAAAGGGGTTTAGTTATAGGTAATACATATTTTAAGAAAGAGGATAAATAAGTATACAAGATATGATGTAGGACGAAATGACAGTAGTTTGTTGGATTATGTATTGGTAGATAAAAGACTGTTGAGTAGACTTCAGGATGTACATGTTTATAGAGGGGCCACAGATATATCAGATCACTTTCTAGTTGTAGCTACACTGAGAGTAAAAGGTAGATGGGATACAAGAATAGAAGTATCAGGGAAGAGAGAGGTGAAGGTTTATAAACTAAAAGAGGAGGCAGTTAGGGTAAGATATAAACAGCTATTGGAGGATAGATGGGCTAATGAGAGCATAGGCAATGGGGTCGAAGAGGTATGGGGGTAGGTTTAAAAATGTAGTGTTAGTGTTCAGCAGAAGTTTGTGGTTACAGGAAAGTGGGTGCGGGAGGGAAGAGGAGCGATTGGTGGAATGATGATGTAAACAGTAGTAAGGGAGAAAAAGTTAGCATATGAGAAGTTTTTACAAAGTAGAAGTGATGCAAGGCGGGAAGAGTATATGGAGAAAAAGAGAGGGGTTAAGAGAGTGGTGAAGCAATGTAAAAAGAGAGCAAATGAGAGAGTGGGTGAGATGTTATCAACAAATTTTGTTGAAAATAAGAAAGTTTTGGAGTGAGATTAACAAGTTAAGAAAGCCTAGAGAACAAATGGATTTTTTTTTTTTTGTTTTTTTTTTTAACAAGTCGGCCGTCTCCCACCGAGGCAGGGTGACCCAAAAAAGAAAGAAAATCCCCAAAAAGAAAATACTTTCATCATCATTCAACACTTTCACCACACTCGCACATTATCACTGTTTTTGCAGAGGTGCTCAGAACACAACAGTCTAGAAGCATACACATATAAAGATATCCAAAATATCCCTCCAAACTGCCAATATCCCAAACCCCTCCTTTAAAGTGCAGGCATTGTACTTCCCATTTCCAGGACTCAAGTCCGACTATATGAAAATAGAGGTATTGGGAAGATGGAGGGAATATTTTGAGGAATTGTTAAATGTTGATGAAGATAGGGAAGCTGTGATTTCGTGTATAGGACAAGGAGGAATAACATCTTGTAGGAGTGAGGAAGAGCCAGTTGTGAGTGTGGGGGAAGTTCGTGAGGCAGTAGGTAAAATGAAAGGGGGTAAGGCAGCCGGGATTGATGGGATAAAGATAGAAATGTTAAAAGGAGGTGGGGATATAGTTTTGGAGTGGTTGGTGCAATTATTTAATAAATGTATGGAAGAGGGTAAGGTACCTAGGGATTGGCAGAGAGCATGCATAGCTCCTTTGTATAAAGGCAAAGGGGATAAAAGAGAGTGCAAAAATTATAGGGGGATAAGTCTGCTGAGTATACCTGGTAAAGTGTATGGTAGTTATTATTGAAAGAATTAAGAGTAAGACGGAGAATAGGATAGCAGATGAACAAGGAGGCTTTAGGAAAGGTAGGGGGTGTGTGGACCAGGTGTTTACAGTGAAACATATAAGTGAACAGTATTTAGATAAGGCTAAAGAGGTCTTTGTGGCATTTATGGATTTGGAAAAGGCGTATGACAGGGTGGATAGGGGGGCAATGTGGCAGATGTTGCAGGTGTATGGTGTAGGAGGTAGGTTACTGAAAGCAGTGAAGAGTTTTTACGAGGATAGTGAGGCTCAAGTTAGAGTATGTAGGAAAGAGGGAAATTTTTTCCCAGTAAAAGTAGGCCTTAGACAAGGATGTGTGATGTCACCGTGGTTGTTTAATATATTTATAGATGGGGTTGTAAGAGAAGTAAATGCGAGGGTCTTGGCAAGAGGCGTGGAGTTAAAAGATAAAGAATCACACACAAAGTGGGAGTTTTCACAGCTGCTCTTTGCTGATGACACTGTGCTCTTGGGAGATTCTGAAGAGAAGTTGCAGAGATTGGTGGATGAATTTGGTAGGGTGTGCAAAAGAAGAAAATTAAAGTTGAATACAGGAAAGAGTAAGGTTATGAGGATAACAAAAAGATTAGGTGATGAAAGATTGAATATCAGATTGGAGGGAGAGAGTATGGAGGAGGTGAATGTATTCAGATATTTGGGAGTGGACATGTCAGTGGATGGGTCTATGAAAGATGAGGTGAATCATAGAATTGATGAGGGGAAAAGAGTGAGTGGTGCACTTAAGAGTCTGTGGAGACAAAGAACTTTGTCCTTGGAGGCAAAGAGGGGAATGTATGAGAGTAGTTTTACCAACGCTCTTATATGGGTGTGAGGCATGGGTGATGAATGTTGCAGCGAGGAGAAGGCTGGAGGCAGTGGAGATGTCATGTCTGAGGGTAATGTGTGGTGTAAATATAATGCAGAGAATTCGTAGTTTGGAAGTTAGGAGGAGGTGCGGGATTACCAAAACTGTTGTCCAGAGGGCTGAGGAAGGGTTGTTGAGGTGGTTCGGACATGTAGAGAGAATGGAGCGAAACAGAATGACTTCAAGAGTGTATCAGTCTGTAGTGGAAGGAAGGCGGGGTAGGGGTCGGCCTAGGAAAGGTTGGAGAGAGGGGGTAAAGGAGATTTTGTGCGCGAGGGGCTTGGACTTCCAGCAGGCATGCGTGAGCGTGTTTGATAGGAGTGAATGGAGACAAATGGTTTTTAATACTTGACGTGCTGTTGGAGTGTGAGCAAAGTAACATTTATGAAGGGGTTCAGGGAAACCGGCAGGCCGGACTTGAGTCCTGGAGATGGGAAGTACAGTGCCTGCACTCTGAAGGAGGGGTGTTAATGTTGCAGTTTAAAAACTGTAGTGTAAAGCACCCTTCTGGCGAGACAGTGATGAAGTGAATGATGGTGAAAGTTTTTCTTTTTCGGGCCACCCTGCCTTGGTGGGAATTGGCCAGTGTGATAATAAAAAAAAAAAATAAACAGGTTAAGAAGGCCTGGGGAGTGAATGGATTTGTCAGTTAAAAACAGAGTAGGGGAGTTAGTAGATGGGAAGCTGGAGGTATTAGGGAGATGGTGAGAATATTTTGAGGGACTTTTAAATGTCGATGAAGAAAGGGAGGCGGTAATTTCAAGCACTGGCCAGGGAGGTATAACATCTTCTAGGAATGAAGAAGAGCAGGATGTGAGTGGGGGGGGTTGGGGGGGTACATGTAGCATTACATAGAATGAAAGGGGGTAAAGCAGCTGGAACTAATGGGTTCATGACAGAAATGTTAAAAGCAGGGAGATGATGGTGTTGGAGTGCTTGCTATTTTTGTTTAATAAATGTATGAAAGAGGGGAAGGTACCTAGGGATTGGCAGTGTGTGTACCTAGTTCCTTTATGGAGAGGGAAGGGAGACAAAAGAGATTGTAAAAATTGTAGGGAAATAAGTTTACTGAGTATATCAGGTAAATCTAAATCTAGGGTTATTATTGAAAGAATTAGAGGTAAGACAGAGACGAGGACTCCAGATGAGCAAAGAGGCTTTAGGTTAGATAGATGTGTAAATCAAGTGTTTTCATTGAAGCATATATGTGAACAGTATTTGGATAATGGTAAGGAAGTTTACATTGCATTTATGGATTTAGAAATGGCATATGATAGTGGATAGGGAAGCAATGTGGCAGATGTTGCAAGTGTATGGAATAGGTAATAAGTTACTAAATGTTGTAAAGAGTTTTTATGAGGATAATGAGGCTCAGGTCAGGGTGTGTAGGAGAGAGGGGGATTACTTCATGGTAAAAGTAGGTCTTAGTGATGTCTAATATCACCATGATTGTTTAACATATTTATAGATGGGGTTGTAAAAGAAGTAAATGCTAGGATGTTGGGGAGAGGGGTGGAATTAAATTATGGGGAATCAAATACAAAATGGGAGTTGACAGTTACTTTTTGTTGATAATGTGCTTTTGGGAGATTCTAAAGAAAAGTTGCAAAGGTTAGTGGATGAGTTTGGGGGGGTGGGTCAAGGTAGAAAGTTGAAGGTGAACATAGATATGAGTAAGATGATGAGGGTAGCAAATGATTTAGATAAAGAAAAATTGGATATCACATTGGAGGGAGGGAGTATGGAAGAAGTGAATGTTTTCAAATATTTGGGAGTTGACTTGTCAGCAGATGAGTTTATGAAGGATGAGGTTAACCATAGAATTGATGAAGGAAAAAAGATGAGTGGTGCATTTAGGTATCTGTGGAGACAAAAAAAAGTTATTCATGGAGGCAAAGAAAGGAATGTACGAGAGTATAGTGGTACCAACTCTCTCATATAAGTGTGAAGCATGGGTTGTAAATGGTACATTGAGGAAGCGGATGGAGGTAGTGATGTCCTGTCTAAGGGCAATGTGTGGTGTAAATATTATGCAGAGAACTCAGAGTGTGGAAATTAGGAGGTGTGGAGTTATTAAAAGTATTAGTCAGAGGGCTGAGGAGGGGTTGAGGTGGTTTGGTCACTTAGAATGGAACAAAGTAGAATGACTTGGAGAGCGTGTAAATCTGTAGAAGGAAGGAAGGTGGGATAGGGGTTGTCCTCGAAATTGTTGGAGGGAAGGGGTAAAAGAGGTTTTGTGGGCGAGGAGCTTGGACTTAGGAGTGAATGGCGACGAATGGTTTTTGGGACCTGACAAGCTGTTGGAGTGTGAGCAGGGTAATATTTTGTGAAGGGATTCAGGGAAACCAGTTAGTTGGACTAGAGTCCTGGAAATGGGAAGTACAATGCCTGCATTTTAAAGGAGGGGTTTGGGATATTGACAGTTTGGAGGGACGTCTAAGCTGTCATATCTGTCGCATCTGCCTATGTAAAGGCAGAAATTATGTACGAGTGATGGTGAAAGTGTTGAATGATGATGAGAGTTTTTCTTTTTGGGTTTTTCTCTTTGGGTCACTCTGCCATGGTGGGAAATGGTTGACATGTTAAAGAAAAAAATTAGAGCATATTATGCAGCAAATTTTTGTTGGGAAAAATGATTGAAATAGTCTCGTCTCAATACTAATCAAATCAACCAAAACAGCTTCTAATCAGGTTGTATGATTTTTAGTCTATTTAAACATCTGCCAATCCATGAAATATTACTGTTAGAACCATTAATTGCAATATTATTTTTATTATGTGCAACTTCAAGATTATTATTATAAACCTCCACCTTGACTACCTCACATTAGTATTAAGATAAAATAAAGATTTATTAAAAGGTTAACCACTCTTATCTTGTCTAGACTTAAGTAGTTATTACGTACCAGAATTAGTCTGCCCGAAATACTTCGGCATGATAGTGGCTTTCTTTGTACTTAACACATCAAAATTGTAATTACACATTGTAACCTTTTCAAAGAGCCTTATATATCCAACTTAATATATCGATAAATGGTTACCCTATTTCAAGACACACTGAGGGTATATTTCTAGGTCTTCTTGATTGTAATCTTAAATTTCATTCCCACGTCCAGCATATATCCAAGAAAATTTCCAATTCATTAGGCATCCTTTCCAAGATACGGTACTGTGTACCCCAAATGACATTCCTTACCCTATACTACTCTTTAATATATCCATACCTCACCTATGGTATTTGTGCCTGGGGATCAACCACAGCCAACCGCCTTAAACCTTTAACCCTTAAATGGTCCAAACGTATATATATGTTTTTTCAACATTTGAATGTATGTAAAAAATGTAGATCTTCTTTCTTGTTTTACATTTAAAAATGTGTAAAAAAACTATACATTTTTTTTGTTATATTTGAAAATATGTAAAAAAACGTAGATCTACTTTTGGAGCACTACGGATTTGAATGTCGATCTGTTTGGACCGTTTAAGGGTTAATAACCTAACAAAAAGCTGCTGTGCAGATGATTACCAGCTCCTGTGCTAGACATCACACCCCACCACTTTCCAAAAGCCTAAACTCACTAAATATACAAGACATACACTCGTATTTTTGTGCCTACTACATATACAGAACATTAAACTCCAATATAAACCCTCCACTTAAATTTCTCCTTGATAGCTACACTAGAACGCACAGTCACAGTACAAGGCATAAGGCAATCTTCGACATTCCTCGTGTCAGTCTTGTCAGTCTCCAAGATACGATACTACGTGCCGCAAACTGCCCTTCTCTCACTATACCATTCACTTGTATATCCATACATCACCTATGCTATCTGTGCTTGGGGTTCAACTGCAGCAACACACCTAAAGCCAATAATAACCCAACAAAAAGCTGCAGTAAGAATAATCACTAAATCCCATCCCTGGCAACACACCCCCCCACTCTTTATAGATCTAAACTTACTCCCTGTTCAGTACATCCACACTTACTACTGTGCAATCTACATCTACAGGACCTTAAACTCCAATATCAACTTTGACCTAAAATGCTTTCTTGATAGTTGACAGAACCCACAGGCATAACACCAGACACAAACATCTCTACGACATTCCCCGTGTCCGACTAAACCTTTACAAAAATTCAATGTATGTCAAAGGCCCTAAAATCTGGAACACCCTACCTGAGAACTCTAGAACTGCAGACACATTCATCACCTTCAAAACTACCATTAGAAAACATCTTATCTCCCTGATACACCCCATCAACTAACTACACGAATACCACCTGGTGGTTCACACTTACACTCACTCACCCATTTGACCATAAACAGAAATATTAATCTCAATCTTAAAATAATGAATCCTATGATACTCCAATACTGAAACTATGTACTGTGCCAAAACAAAAGCATTCACATTGCTAAACTCACAAACTAGTATTTAGTCACTTAGCCATAATACCAACTTACCTCATAATTTGTAATATTTTAAAATAAAGAATTAAACTAAGTCTGCCCGAAATGCCTAGCCATGCTAGGCGTTCTAGTGGTACACTCTGTAATCATTATTTAACTACATGTAAACCACACAACCAAATTCTGTAAATTCAACATTGTAATCTTTATAGAGAATAAACTTTGAATTGAATACTAACCAGAACAACTTCTAATCAGTTACAGTGGAACCTCAAAAATCAAACTTAATCCGTTCCAGGAGCTAGTTCTAAATTTGAAAAGTCTGAAATTCGAAGCAATATTTCCCATAAGAAATAATGGAAATACAATTAATCCGTTCCTGCAACCCAAAAATATTCACACAGAAAACACATTTTATAGAGATTAATTACAGTTTTACATACAACAAATACTATAGTTTTTAATTATGTATAGTAATACATATAAAATAACATTTTTACTTACCTTTATTGAAGATTGGTGATGGCATCTGGAAGATAGGGAGGAGGAGAGAGGGAGTTGGGGTTAGTGTTTGGAAGGAGAATCCCCCTCCATGAGGACTTCAGGTAAAGCCCTCTCTGGGATTACTTCCCTTCTCTGTCTTTTAATGCCACTAGGACCAGCTTGAGTCACTGGACCCATCTCACAAAATAACTGTCCACAGTCCTCTGTTTCTGGCGCCTCTTTAACATTTCCCTAAAATGGGACATGGTTCTGTCACTGAACTTGTTGCAAAGATGGCTTGTTTCAGCTTGCTCAGGGTGGTACTTCTGCACAAACATTTGGACATCATTCCACTTGGCACAAATCTCCTTAATCTTTGAAGAAGGCACCTCATCCACTCCCTCTTCCTCCTCCTCTGAAGCAAGTTCCTCAGCTGTGGTCTGATATTGCTCCAGATGAAGGAAGCTCTTGCAGCTCTTCAGTGGTTAGCTCTTCCCTGTGGTCCTCCACCAACTCTTCCACATCCTCACCACTCGCCTTCAACCCCAGGGTGTTCCCCAATGCCACAATAGAGTCCACAACAGGCAGAGGGTGAGCTGGGTCAGGGTCATGGTTAGCCTCAAACCCTTCAAAATCCCTCTTTTGGACACAATCTGGCCACAATTGTCTCCAAGCAGAGTTCAAAGTTCTGGAAGTCACTCCCTCCCAAACCTTACCTATAAGGCTTATGGAGTTGTAGATGTTGAAGTGATTCCTCCAGAACTCTCTTAGGGTCAACTTAGTGTCTGTGGTCACTTCAAAGCACTTTTCAAACACTGCTTTTGTGTAGAGTTTTTTGAAGTTAGAAATGACCTGCTTGTCCATGGGCTGGAGGAGAGGAGTGGTGTTAGGAGGCAAGAACTTCACTTTTATAAAACTGAAGTCCTTAGACAAGAGGTCTAATAAGTTTGGAGGATGAGCAGGAGCATTGTCCATTAACAGGAGGCACTTGTGGCAATTTCTTTTCCTGGAGGTATTTTTTCACACTGGGGCCAAACACTTCATAGACCCACTCTTTGAAAATTTGTCTTGTGACCCATGCCTTATGATTAGCTTTCCACAAGACACATAACTTGTTCTTAAAGACATTGTTTTTCTTAAACACACTGGGATTTTCTGAATGATACACAAGTAAAGGCTTCACTTTAAAATCACCACTAGCATTAGCACAGAACAAAAGAGTAAGCCAGTCTTTCATAGGCTTGTGTCCTGACAGTGCCTTTTCCTCCTGTGTGATGAAGGTCCTTTTTGGCATTTCCTTCCAAAACAAGTCTGTTCTGTCACAATTAAATACAGTGGACCCCCGCATAACGATATTAATCCGTTCGTGAGAGCTCATTGTTATGCGAAATTATCGTTATGCGAATGAATTTTCCCCATAAGAAATAATGGAAATCAAATTATTCCGTGCAAGACACCCAAAAGTATGAAAAAAAAAATTTTACCACATGAAATATACATTTTCCTACACACAAAGAGAAGGATACATGCACAATAGTAGAGTAGTACATGCACAATATATATTGTGCATGTACTACTCTACTAAATGAAGTATAAATGACACTTACCTTTATTGAAGATGCAGCAATGACTGATGAGACACTGTGTCCTGGGAGTGCCTTTTCCTCCTGAGTACTGTAGGTCCTGTTTGGCATTTTCTTCCAGAACAGGCCTTATCACACTGTGTATGCCACTACGATTCTTAAATCTCTCAAACCAACCTTTGCTGGCTTTAAATTCACCAATATGAGCACTAGTTCCAGGCATTTTTCCCTGTTCACCTGGGTGTTAGTCGACTGGTGTGGGTTGCATCCTGGGAGACAAGATTAAGGACCCCAATGGAAATAAGTTAGACAGTCTTCGATGACACTGACTTTTTTGGGTTATCCTGGGTGGCTAACCCTCTGGGGTTGTTTCTTGGTATTCTCAATAAGCCACACCAACAACAGTGCTACAGCAGCAGGAGCAGCTGACAGTGCTACAGCAGCAGCTGACAGTGCTACAGCAGCAGCAGACAGTGCTACAGCAGCAGCAGACGGTACTACAGCAGCAGCAGCAGCTGACAGTGGTACAGCAGCAGCAGCAGCAGCTGACAGTGGTACAGCAGCAGCAGCAGCTGATGGTGGTACAGCAGCAGCAGCAGCTGATGGTGGTACAGCAGCAGCAGCAGCTGACAGTGCTACAGCAGCAGCAGCAGCTGACAGTGCTACAGCAGCAGCAGCTGACAGTGCTACAGCAGCAGCTGACAGTGCTACAGCAGCAGCTGACAGTGCTACAGCAGCAGCTGACAGTGCTACAGCAGCAGCTGACAGTGCTACAGCAGCAGCAGACGGTGCTACAGCAGCAGCAGACGGTGCTACAGCAGCAGCAGACGGTGCTACAGCAGCAGCAGACGGTACTGCAGCAGCAGCTGACGGTGCTACAGCAGCAGCAGCAGCTGGCAGTGCTACAGCAGCAGCAGCAGCATCAGCAGTTGACCATGGTACCACAGTATTCGATAATATTTCTCACCCTTTTTACCACAGGGTTGGCACTAGAAGCTTTCTTGGGGCTCATGGTCACTTATTTTGCAGATAAAATCACCAAAAACGCTGTAATAATACAAAATGTTCCGATTGTATGCTTGGATGTTACCGCGGAGGCTGGCTTGTAAACAATGCCACCGGTGGAACATGTGAGGCTGGCTCAGGCCTCACATAGTTGCGTCTCGGACGAATAGCGTCGAGCGAGTTTTTTAGCGCTATGCGAGGCAAAATTTTAGTGATAAAATGTATCGCTATGCAGATTTAACGTTATGTGATGCCAACGGTATGCGGGGGTCCACTGTACTTGTTCAGGTTTGAATTCTTCACTGTCTATGTACCTCTTAAACTCCTGTACAAACTTCTCGGCCGCCCGTTTTTCTGAACTGGCTGCTTCACCATGTCTTACAACATTGTGTATGCCACTACGCTTCTTAAATCTGTCAAACCAGCCTCTGCTGGCCTTAAATTCACTATCAGCACTGGTCCCAGGAGTTTTCTGTACCAGATCGGCATGCAACTTCCTTGCCTTCTCGCAAAGAATCGTCTCTGAAACACTATCACCTGCAATCTCTTTATCCTTGATCCACACCAGCAACAACTTCTCAACCTCTTCAACTATTTGTGGTCTTTTTTTGGTTAGCATATTAACACCTTTCCCTAGGTAGTAGGTTGGTAAACAGCAACCGCCCAGGGAGGTACTACCGTCCTGCCAAGTGAGTGTACAACGAAAACCTGTAATTGTTTTACATGATGGTAGGATTGCTGGTGTCTTTTGTCTGTCTCATAAACATGCAAGATTTCAGGTATGTCTTGTTACTTCTACTTGCACTTAGGTCACACTACACATACATGTACAAGCATGTATTCTATTTTCTTTCTAGTTCTTGTTCTTGTTTATTTCCTCTTATCTCCATGGGGAAGTGGAACAGAATTCTTCCTCCGTAAGCCATGCGTGTTGTAAGAGGCGAATAAAATGCCGGGAGCAAGGGGCTAGTAACCCCTTCTCCCGTATAAATTACTAAATTTAAGAAACTTTCGTTTTTCTTTTTGGGCCACCCTGCCTTGGTGGGATACGGCCGGTGTGTTGAAAGAAAAATGATGATTAACACCTTTTGCAACATCAGCTTCCTTGATTTGTTCTTTCTTTGCCAGGATAGAACCGATGGTCGACTTGTTTTTCCCGTACATCCTGGCAAGCTCAACAAGTCTCACACCACTCTCATACTTCTGTATTATTTTCTTCACATCTATGGTGTTTCTCACTTTCTTTACCACAGGGGTACCACTAGCAAGTTTCTTTGGGCCCATGGTAGCTTATTTCACAGTCCCAAAAGCACTGAACACAACGAAATAATCGTAAAATGCGTGAATGAGAGCGCAGGTTAGTGTTCACTCAAGCATAAACAAAGCTAGACTGCTCACAGCGCCTGTGTGGGGACGCGGACAGAGCGGGCCGGGAGACAGGTCCCATACCCGGCGGTCCGAAAATAGGGGCGGGTTCGATAATAGGGACATTGTCCGAAAAAATGGTCCTATTTTCGAAACGTTCAATATGTGATACGTTCGATTTTTGAGGTTCCACTGTATTAAATTATGACCTCTATTCTATTAACCCCTTGACTGTCGCAACCCCCAATCCTGAGGTGTCTCCTGGTTTCGCAAATTTAAAAAAAAAAAAAAAAAATTCTTATGAAATGATAGAGAATCTTTTCCTGATTGTAATGACAAAAAAATCGAAATTTGATGGAAAACTGAAGGAATTACACTCTCGCAAAGTTAGCGACCTCGGCGATATTTACAAATCGGCGATTTTGCCCACTTTGAGCCCTATTTTCGGCTAATTCCATTGTTCCAGTCGACCAAACTCAAAGCTATTTCTTTAGAACTTCATTTTTTCTATCGATTGAGTACAAGAAACTGCCCATTTACCGATTTCAACTACCCAATAACGT
Source organism: Cherax quadricarinatus (assembly GCF_038502225.1). Taxonomy (NCBI): domain Eukaryota; kingdom Metazoa; phylum Arthropoda; class Malacostraca; order Decapoda; family Parastacidae; genus Cherax; species Cherax quadricarinatus. The sequence continues at coordinate 33,315,185 of NC_091317.1, read as the reverse complement.
GATCAGAAATTTGCAATTTGGACAATTTTGCAAAAATTAAAAAATGACAATTTTAAAATAGGGTCCAGAATGAACAATGCAGACATCCCTGGCTCTAAAATAACATTTTTCTTTGTTCATCAGTCACGTCTCGAGGCCCCTCTGATATTACTCTTGTTTTCTACTTAGAATTTTTATTCAAACAAAAAATAGAAGATTTACTGTTATGCAGACTACTGCAATATTGTAATAATTGTACAAATAATGTCAACCCATTCGTGACTGCATATTAGAATGGCTAGTTGGACATTTATTGGACAATGACATCATTTGTTTACTTTTGAACATCGGCAAAAATCAAACATTTTCCCTACTTTGAGCTCCATTTCCAGGCTCTTTTTATAGTAAAACCAATCAAAATTCCTCTATTTCTATAATATGTTTTCCATTCTATCAAATGAGACCAAGAAAACGAGAATAGACCCATAAATACTATACGAAAATAGACTACAAATTCGGCATTTTAATTAAAAAAAAAATGGTAGTTTTTTTTTTCTCGCTATGCACTCTGTGCTCCAGGATTTTTTTTATGGTGCACACTGACCACACAGACCTATTCTCTCACATGTGGGCCTACCAGCTTTCTCCTGCTTGATTTGAAGCCGCTAGAATTTGAATATATATACGTCAAACACGGTACCTCGTAAGACGTATATATACGACCAAAACAGTCAGAGGGATAAACATCTGCCAGTCCATGAAATATCACTGCTTGAACCATTAATTGTGATATTGTTTTTATTATTTGCAACTTCAAGATTATTTTTCTTATAAACCTCCACTTTGACTACCTCACATTAGTATTAAAATTTAAATAGATTTTAATTAAAGTTAACCACTTATCTTGTCTAGATTTAAGTAGTTATCATGTGCTAGGATTAATCTGCCTGAAATGCCCTGGCATGAGAGTGGTTTTCTTTGTACTGTATGTTTTTTTTTTTCTCTCTCTCAACAAGTCGGCCGTCTCCCACCGAGGCAGGGTGACCCAAAAAAAAAAGAAAATCCCCAAAAAGAAAATACTTTCATCATCATTCAACACTTTCACCTCACTCACACATTATCACTGTTTTTGCAGAGGTACTCAGAACACAAAAGTTTAGAAGCATATACGTATAAAGATACACAACATATCCCTCCAAACTGCCAATATCCCGAACCCCTCCTTTAGAGTGCAGGCATTGTACTTCCCATTTCCAGGACTCAAGTCCTGCTATATAAAAATAACCGGTTTCCCTGAATCCCTTCACTAAATATTACCCTGCTCACACTCCAACAGATCGTAAGGTCACAAATACCATTCGTCTCCATTCACTCCTATCGAACACGCTCATGCACGCCTGCTGGAAGTCCAAGCCCCTCGCCCACAAAACCTCCCTTACACCTTCCTTCCAACCTTTTCGAGGACGACCCCTACCCCGCCTTCCTTCTCCTACAGATTTAAATGCTCTCCATGTCATTCTACTTCGATCCATTCTCTCTGAATGACCAAACCACCTCAACAACCCCTCTTCAGCCCTCTGACTAATACTTTTATTAACTCCACACCTTCCCCTAATTTCCACACTCCGAATTTTCTGCATAATATTTACACCACACGTTGCCCTTAGACAGGACATCTCCACTGCCTCCAACCGCCTCCTAGCTGCTGCATTCACAACCCAATCTTCACACCCATATAAGAGTGTGGGTACTACTATACTTTCATACATTCCCTTCTTTGCCTCCATAGATAACGTTTTTTTGACTCCACATATACCTCAACTCACCATTCACCTCTTTTCCTTCATCAATTCTATGATTAACCTCATCCTTCATAAATCCATCCGCCGACACGTCAACTCCCAAGTATCTGAAAATATTCTTACTCTTTTCTATGTTCACTTTCAACTTTCTGCCTTTACACACACTCCCAAACTCATCCACTAACCTTTGCAATTTTTCTTTAGAATCTCCCATAAGCACAGTATCATCAGCAAAATGTAACTGTGTCAATTCCCATTTTGTATTTGATTTCCCATAATTTAATCCCACCCCTCTCCCGAACACCCTAGCATTTACTTCTTTTATGACCCCATCTATAAATATATTAAACAACCATGGAGACATTACACATCCCTGTCTAAGACCTACTTTTACCAGGAAGTAGTCTCCCTCTCTTCTACACATCCTAACCTGAGCCTCACTATCCTCATAAAAACTCTTCACTGCTTTCAGTAACCTACCTCCTACACCATACACCTGCAACATCTACCACATTGCCCCCCTATCCACCCTGTCATACGCCTTTTCCACATCCATAAATGCCACAAAGACCTCTTTAGCCTTATCTAAATACTGTTCATTTATGTTTCACTGTAAACACCTGGTCCACACACCCCCTACCTTTCCTAAAGCTTCCTTGTTCATCTGCTATCGTATTCTCCGTCTTACTCTTAATTCTTTCAATAATAACTCTACCATACACTTTACCAGGTATACTCAACAGACTTATCCCCCTATAATTTTTGCACTCTCTTTTGTCCCCTTTGCCTTTATACAAAGGAATTATGCATGCTCTCTGCCAATGCCTAGGTACCTTACCCTCTTCCATACATTTATTAAATAATTGCACCAACCACTCCAAAACTATATCCCCACCTGCATTTAACATTTCTATCTTTATCCCATCAATCCCGGCTGCCTTACCCCCTTTCATTTTACCTACTGCCTCGCGAACTTCCCCCACACTCACAACTGGCTCTTCCTCACTCCTACAAGATGTTATTCCTCCTTGCCCTATACACGAAATCACAGCTTCCCTCTCTTCATCAACATTTAACAATTCCTCAAAATATTCCCTCCATCTTCCCAATACCTCTAACTCTCCATTTAATAACTCTTCTCTCCTATTTTTAATTGACAAATCCATTTGTTCTCTAGGCTTCCTTAACTTGTTAATCTCATTCCAAAACTTTTTCTTATTTTCAACAAAATTTGTTGACAACATCTCACCCACTCTCTCATTTGCTCTCTTTTTACATTGCTTCACCACTCTCTTAACCCCTCTCTTTTTCTCCATATACTCTTCCCTCCTTGCATCACTTCTTTGTAAAAACTTCTCATATGCTAACTTTTTCTCCCTTACTACTCTTTACATCATCATTCCACCAATCGCTCCTCTTCCCTCCTGCACCCACTTTCCTGTAACCACAAACTTCTGCTGAAAACACTAACACTACATTTTTAAACCTACCCCATACCTCTTTGACCCCATTGCCTATGCTCTCATTAGCCCATCTATCCTCCAATAGCTGTTTATATCTTACCCTAACTGCCTCCTCTTTTAGTTTATAAACCTTCACCTCTCTTCCCTGATGCTTCTGTTCTTGTATCCCATCTACCTTTTACTCTGTGTAGCTACAACTAGAAAGTGATCTGATATATCTGTGGCCCCTCTGTAAACATGTACATCCTGAAGTCTACTCAACAGTCTTTTATCTACCAATACATAATCCAACAAACTACTGTCATTTCGCCCTACATCATATCTTGTATACTTATCCTCTTTTTCTTAAAATATGTATTACCTATAACTAAACCCCTTTCTATACAAAGTTCAATCAAAGGGCTCCCATTATCATTTACACCTGGCACCCCAAACTTACCTACCACACCCTCTCTAAAAGTTTCTCCTACTTTAGCATTCAGGTCCCCTACCACAATTACTCTCTCACTTGGTTCAAAGGCTCCTATACATTCACTTAACATCTCCCAAAATCTCTCTCTCTCCTCTACATTCCTCTCTTCTCCAGGTGCATGCACGCTTATTATGACCCACTTTTCACATCCAACCTTTACTTTAATCCACATAATTCTTGAATTTACACATTCATATTCTCTTTTCTCATTCCATAACTGATCCTTCAACATTACTGCTACCCCTTCCTTTGCTCTAACTCTCTGATACTCCAGATTTAATCCCATTTATTTTTTTTATTTTATTATCACACTGGCCGATTCCCACCAAGGCAGGGTGGCCCGAAAAAGAAAAACTTTCACCATCATTCACTCCATCACTGTCTTGCCAGAAGGGTGCTTTACACTACAGTTTTTAAACTGCAACATTAACACCCCTCCTTCAGAGTGCAGGCACTGTACTTCCCATCTCCAGGACTCAAGTCCGGCCTGCCGGTTTCCCTGAATCCCTTCATAAATGTTACTTTGCTCACACTCCAACAGCACGTCAAGTATTAAAAACCATTTGTCTCCATTCACTCCTATCAAACACGCTCACGCATGCCTGCTGGAAGTCCAAGCCCCTCGCACACAAAACCTCCTTTACCCCCTCCCTCCAACCCTTCCTAGGCCGACCCCTACCCCGCCTTCCTTCCACTACAGACTGATACACTCTTGAAGTCATTCTGTATCGCTCCATTCTCTCTACATGCCCGAACCACCTCAACAACCCTTCCTCCGCCCTCTGGACAACAGTTTTGGTAATCCCGCACCTCCTCCTAACTTCCAAACTACGAATTCTCTGCATTATATTCACACCACACATTGCCCTCAGACACGACATCTCCACTGCCTCCAGCCTTCTCCTCGCTGCAACATTCATCACCCACGCTTCACACCCATATAAGAGCGTTGGTAAAACTATACTCTCATACATTCCCCTCTTTGCCTCCAAGGACAAAGTTCTTTGTCTCCACAGACTCCTAAGTGCACCACTCACTCTTTTTCCCTCATCAATTCTATGATTCACCTCATCTTTCATAGACCCATCCGCTGACACGTCCACTCCCAAATATCTGAATACGTTCACCTCCTCCATACTCTCTCCCTCCAATCTGATATTCAATCTTTCATCACCTAATCTTTTTGTTATCCTCATAACCTTACTCTTTCCTGTATTCACCTTTAATTTTCTTCTTTTGCACACCCTACCAAATTCATCCACCAATCTCTGCAACTTCTCTTCAGAATCTCCCAAGAGCACAGTGTCATCAGCAAAGAGCAGCTGTGACAACTCCCACTTTGTGTGTGATTCTTTATCTTTTAACTCCACGCCTCTTGCCAAGACCCTCGCATTTACTTCTCTTACAACCCCATCTATAAATATATTAAACAACCACGGTGACATCACACATCCTTGTCTAAGGCCTACTTTTACTGGGAAAAAATTTCCCTCTTTCCTACATACTCTAACTTGAGCCTCACTATCCTCGTAAAAACTCTTCACTGCTTTCAGTAACCTACCTCCTACACCATACACTTGCAACATCTGCCACATTGCCCCCCTATCCACCCTGTCATACGCCTTTTCCAAATCCATAAATGCCACAAAGACCTCTTTAGCCTTATCTAAATACTGTTCACTTATATGTTTCACTGTAAACACCTGGTCCACACACCCCCTACCTTTCCTAAAGCCTCCTTGTTCATCTGCTATCCTATTCTCCGTCTTACTCTTAATTCTTTCAATTATAACTCTACCATACACTTTACCAGGTACACTCAACAGACTTATCCCCCTATAATTTTTGCACTCTCTTTTATCCCCTTTGCCTTTATACAAAGGAACTATGCATGCTCTCTGCCAATCCCTAGGTACCTTACCCTCTTCCATACATTTATTAAATAATTGCACCAACCACTCCAAAACTATATCCCCACCTGCTTTTAACATTTCTATCTTTATCCCATCAATCCCGGCTGCCTTGCCCCCTTTCATTTTACCTACTGCCTCACGAACTTCCCCCACACTCACAACTGGCTCTTCCTCACTCCTACAAGATGTTATTCCTCCTTGCCCTATACACGAAATCACAGCTTCCCTATCTTCTTCAACATTTAACAATTCCTCAAAATATTCCCTCCATCTTCCCAATACCTCTAACTCTCCATTTAATAACTCTCCTCTCCTATTTTTAACTGACAAATCCATTTGTTCTCTAGGCTTTCTTAACTTGTTTATCTCACTCCAAAACTTTTTCTTATTTTCAACAAAATTTGTTGATAACATCTCACCCACTCTCTCATTTGCTCTCTTTTTACATTGCTTCACCACTCTCTTAACTTCTCTCTTTTTCTCCATATACTCTTCCCTCCTTGCATCACTTCTACTTTGTAAAAACTTCTCATATGCTAACTTTTTCTCCCTTACTACTCTCTTTACATCATCATTCCACCAATCGCTCCTCTTCCCTCCTGCACCCACTTTCCTGTAACCACAAACTTCTGCTGAACACTCTAACACTACATTTTTAAACCTACCCCATACCTCTTCGACCCCATTGCCTATGCTACCAATACATTTATTTCTCCCCACCAAAACTCCCCTACCCCCCTTCAGTTGCCCCTCTATAAACATGTACATCCTGGAGCCTACCCATTAACTTTTTATCCACCAATACATAATCTAACAAACTACTTTCATTACATGCTACATCATACCTTGTATATTTATTTATCCTCTTTTTCATAAAATATGTATTACTTATTACCAAATCTCTTTCTACACATAGCTGAATTAAAGGCTCCCCATTTACATTTATCCCTGGCACCCCAAATTTACCTACTACTCCCTCCACAACATTTTTACCCACTTTAGCATTGAAATCCCCAACCACAAGTACTCTCACACTTGGTTCAAAACTCCCCACGCATTCACTCAACATTTCCCAAAATCTCTCTCTCTCCTCTACACTTCTCTCTTCTCCAGGTGCATATACACTTACTATAACCCACTTTTCACATCCAACCTTTATTTTACTCCACATAATCCTTGAATTAATACATTTATAGTCCCTCTTTTCCTGCCATAGCTTATTCTTCAACATTATTGCTACTCCTTCTTTAGCTCTAACTCTATTTGAAACCCCTGACCTAATCCCATTTATTCCTCTCCACTGAAACTCTCCCACCCCCTTCAGCTTTGTTTCACTTAAAGCCAGGACATCCAGCTTCTTCTCATTCATAACATCCACAATCATCTCTTTCTTATCATTTGCACAACATCCACGCACATTCAGGCTTCCCACTTTGACAATTTTCTTCTTATTCTTTTTAGTAATCTTTACAGGAAAAGGGGTTACTAGCCCATTGTTCCCGGCATTTTAGTTGACTTTTACAACACGCATGGCTTACGGAGGAAAGATTCTTATTCCACTTCCCCATGGATATAAAAGGAGAAGTAATAAGACCAAGAACTATTAAGATAAAATCAAAGAAAACTCAGATGAGTGTGTTTAAATAAACGTGTACATGTATGTGTAGTGAGACCTAAGTGTAAGTAGAAGTAGCAAGACGTACCTGTAATCTTGCATATTTATGAGACAGACAAAAAAACATCAGCAATCCTACCTTCATGTAAAACAATTACAGGCTTTTGTTTTACATTCACTTGGCAGGACGGTAGTACCTCCCTGGGTGGTTGCTGTCTTCCAACCTACTACCTATATATATTGTGCTTAGCATACCAAAATTGTAATTACACATTGTAGACTTTACAAAGAAATGAAATCTTTATTCTTTTATTCTTTTTATTCTTTATTATTCTTTATTTTATGTCCAAGAATATACAGTAGATTACTTTTATTGACTTTCCTCTGTTAACATGCGATTCACTGTTTACACAGGAAGGTGGATTTCGAGCCTTGTATCGAGGATTTACTGCAACTGTATGTGGGATGATTCCCTATGCTGGCCTTAGCTTCTATTGCTTTGAACAGATGAAGTATTTATGCATGAAGCATCTCCCAGATTATACCTGCAAAGCTTGTGAAAAAAATACAGGTTAGTATGTAATGGATTGAAAATTATAATATGTTTGGCTTTAAAAGTTGTGTCCAGGCTTTGAATGTTTTATTTTCCAGCAGATGTCAGTGTGTCTCTTGGTCTCTGAAAATAATTATTCTATTGTTTGGTTCAGAATTCCTTAACAAGACTTATATTAGAAATATAAGAAATTATAGAAATACTAAATCTTATTCTTTCAACAAAACTGGCTATATCCCACCTAGGCAGGGTGGCCCAAAAGAAAAACAAAAGTTTCTTTTTAAATTTAGTAATTTATACAGGAGAAGGGGTTACTAGCCCCTTGCCCCTGGCATTTTAGTCGCCTCTTACAACACATGGCTTATGGAGGAAGAATTCTGTTCCACTTCCCCATGGAGAGAAGAGGACATAAACAACGACCAGAACTAGTAAGAAAATAGCAGAAAACCCAGAGGGGTGTGTACATATATGCTTGTACATGTATGTGTAGTGTGACCTAAGTGTAAGAAGTAGCAAGATGTACCTGAAACCTTGCATGTTCTTCTGCTGCTTCTGCTTCTTCTTCTGCTGCTTCTGCTTCTTCTTCTGCTGCTTCTGCTTCTTCTGCTGCTTCTTCTGCTGCTTCTTCTGCTGCTTCTTCTGCTGCTGCTTCTGCTGCTTCTTCTGCTGCTTCTGCTTCTTCTGCTTCTGCTTCTGCTTCTTCTGCTGCTTCTTCTGCTGCTTCTTCTGCTGCTTCTTCTGCTGCTTCTGCTTCTGCTGCTTCTTCTGCTTCTGCTTCTTCTTTTCCTTCTTTTCCTTCTTTTCCTTCTTTTCTTCTTTTCCTTCTTCTTTTCATTCTTTTCCTTCTTCTTTTCATTCTTTTCCTTTTCTTCTTTTCCTTCTTCTTTTCCTTTTCTTCTTTTCCTTCTTCTTTTCCTTATTCAACAAACCAGCCGTATCCCACCAAGGCAGGGTGGCCCAAAAAGAAAAAAAGTTTCTCTTTAAATTTAGTAATTTATACAGGAGAAGGGGTTACTAGCCCCTTGCTCATTGCATTTTAGTCGCCTCTTACAACACGCATAGCTTACTGAGGAAGAATTCTGTTCCACTTCCCCATGGAGATCAGAGGAAATAAACAAGAACTAGTAAGAAGATAGAATAAAACCCAGAGGGGTGTGTATATATATTTGCTTGTACATGTATGTGTAGTGTGACCTAAGTGTAAGTAGTAGCAGCAAGATGTACCTGAAACCTTGCATGTTTATGAGACAGAAAAAAACACCAGCAATCCTATCATAATGTAAAACAATTACAGGCTTTCGTTTTACACTTGCTTGGCAGGATGGTAGTACCTCCCTGGGTGGTTGCTGTTTACCAACCTACTACCTACAAATACTAAATAAACTGACTAAATCTACTTGCAAAGACAGTAATGTTCTTGTAGAAATAACATCTTTTGTTAAATATACCTTTGGGAAGGGCAAAGGAAAACACATCTAGATTATAAGAAAGGAAAATGTTTTTAAACTGTACTTAAGAGTAATATATAAACAAATCCCTTGTAGTAGGTTGGTAGACAGCAACTACCCAGGGAGGTACGCTACCATCCTGCCAGGCGAGTGTAAAATGGAAGCCTATAATAGTTTTAGATGATGGTAGGATTGCTGGTGTTTTTTCTGTCTAATAAACATGCAAGATTTCAGATACGTCTTGCTACTAATACATACACTTAGGTCACACTACACATGCATGTACAAGCATATATGTACACACACTCCTTTGGATTTTCTTTTTTCTTACTGGTTCTTGTTTATTTCTTCTTGTCTCCATGGGAAGTGCAACAGAATTCTTCCTCTGTACACCATGCGTGTTGTAAGAGGCGACTAAAATACCAGGAGCAAGGGGCTAGTAACCCCTTCTCCTGTATACATTACTGAATTTATAAAGAGAATCTTTTGTTTTTCTTTTTGTGCCACCGTGCTTCAGTGGGATACAGCCAGTTTAATGAAAGAAGATACAAAGAAATGGTTTTTGGGACTTGATGAGCTGTTGGAGTGTGAGCAGGATAATATTTTGTGAAGGGATTCAGGGAAACTGTTTAGCCGGACTCGAGTCCTGGAGGTGGGAAGTACCAAGCCTACAGTTTAGAGAAGGAGCTTGGGATATTTGTTTGGAGTGACATCTGAACTGTTATATCTGCGTGCCTCTTCAGAGACAGTGATTATGTGTGAATGATGGTGAAAGTTTTTTTTTTTTTTTTTTTGTCACCCTGCCTTGGAGACAGCCAGCGTGTTGGAAAAAAATGTACGTATATCAAACTTTATAAGAGGGCACAAATATAAGCCACAGCACCATGTCTTCCTTTGCGGTTGACACCTAAATTTGTATGAGTGTCATCCATCAAAGATTCTGCAAGTCTCTAGGTGGACGTGAACCAAATCTTTAAAGGGCCACTGAAGACAATATGACGTTCAGTGAAGACAAATTTCAGTTGCCCCATGATGGGAAACTTGAAATTAAAACCATTAAAGTATTTATTTATTTATTTATTTATTTATTTATAATTTGAGCACACTTACAGAGGTACAAAAAAAATACAGATAAGAGCAGCATGCCAAAGCCACTTATACTATGCATAGCATTACGGGCTGGCTTAAAATTAACTTAAGATTAACTAAGCAATGATGAAATCAGTGAAAAACATTAATGTAAACTGATTACTATAAAGCACAAGTGAGTATTACAAAGACAGGTCATATGGTTGCATGCATTGTTATAAATTCAGTAGAATGGAGTATTCTGTTAGGTAGTGTATTTAAAAAATAATAAAGTTAGATTGGGTTTTAGGTTTAACATTTATGTGATATAATTGTGAGAAACATTTAAGATATACAATTTATAAGGTTCAGTTATTCAGTATTTATTTGGTTTTGGGTGAGTAAGTGATCTTTGAGAAGAGACTTGAATTTATAAACAGGTAGTGTTTCTTTTATATTTACAGGTAATGAATTCCAGATTTTAGGGCCTTTTATGTGCATTGAGTTTTTGCATAGCGTGAGATGGACACGAGGAATATCAAAGAGTGATCTGTGCCTTGTGTTATGGTCATGTGTTCTGTTGAGGTTGGCAAGGAGATGTTTGAGGGGAGGGTTAATATCAGAGTTGAGTGTTCTATGTATGTAATAGGTGCAGTAATAAGTATGGATGTTTTGTATGGTGAGTAGGTTGAGTGTATTGAATATTGGTGGAGTGTGCTGCCTGTAGTGAGAATTTTTTATCATTCTAACTGCAGCCTTTTGTTGGGTAATTAGTGGTCTGAGATGGTTACTTGTTGTTGAGCCCCATGCACAAATTCCATAGGTGAGATAGGGGTAAATAAGAGAGTGATATAGGGCCAGGAGGGCTGACTGTGGAGCATAGTACCGTATCTTCGATAGTATGCCTACAGTCTTGGAAATTTTCTTAGAAATTTGTTGTATATGTGTATGAAATTTGAGTCTATTATCAAGGTGGATTCCTAAGAATTTTCCCTCTGTTAGCTTTGTGATAGGTGATCCGTTTATCATTATGTTAAGAGGGACATCTGTAGCTCTGTTACCAAACTGAATGAAGTAGGTTTTGTCAATGTTTAGTGTAAGTTTGTTAGTACTCATCCAGGTAGATATTTTCTGTAATTCGGTATTTACAGTATTGGCTAGCGTGACTGGGCTCGGGTGGGAGAAGACGTATGTTGTGTCATCAGCAAATAGTGTGGGTTTGAGTAATTGAGAAGCATTTGGTAGGTCATTTATGTATAGGAGAAAGAGAAGAGGGCCAAGGACACTTCCCTGTGGGACACCAACTGTAATTGGTTGTGCAGAAGAGTTTGCCCCATTTGCGTACACATATTGGCTTCTGTTGCTGAGGTATGACTTGAGGTAGTTGAGGGAGTGCCCTCTTATACCATAGTGTGACAATTTTACGTGGAGCAAGTCATGGTCAACTGTATCAAAAGCTTTACGTAAGTCAATGAAGATCCCCAGTGGGACTTCTTTTTTCTCTATTGCAGTGTATATATGTTCTAGCATGTGTATAATAGCATCATTAGTATTTTTATTAGGCCTGAATCCAAATTGGCAGGGGTTGAGTATGTTTTGGGAGATAAGGTAGGAGTAGATTCGTTTATGAATTAATTTTTCGAAGATTTTTGAGAGGGTGTAAGTTGGATATTGGTCTATAGTTATTCAACTCTGTTTGGTCTCCTCCTTTGTGGATCGGGGTGACCCTTGCTATTTTGAGTACTGTAGGGAAGGTGGAGGATTCAATGGATTTGTTAAAGAGTGTTGCAATGATTGGTGATAGCACTTGTGACACTTTTTTGTATATAAAGGGTGGTAAGGTATTTAAATCTCCTGCCTTGTTTTTTAGTGCGTTGATAATAAGGGAGACTTCGTATGGGTTAGTCGGAGCTAGGAACAGTGTGTTCGGGTAGTTGCCGGTGAGGTAGTCATTTGGTGGGGTATCTGAGCTTGGGATTTTATTGGCAAGGTTTTGTCCTATAGTGGAGAAGAAATCATTGAGTCTGTTTGCTGTTTCTGTTGGTGGGAGTTGGGGTTCATCTGATTTTGCTAATTTTATTTCGCTATTTCGTGATATCTTTTTTGTTCCCAGAATTTCTGATAGGGTTTTCCAGGTCTTTTTTATATCACCTCGTAAGTTGGATAATCTGTTCTCATAATACAATTTTTTTGCCCTTCTTATCAGGCTGGTTAGGATTGACGAGTAACGTTTTGTTTGGTCTCTGGTTATGTGACCCATTCTGTACTGTTTTTCATATTGGTGTTTTGTATTTATGGATTTGAGAATGCTGGGTGTTAGCCAGGGACTGTTCAGTCTCTTAGCTGTCATCTGCTTAGTTTTTTTAGGGCAGTGCTTGTTATAGAGTTATTGAGTCTTTTTTAGAAAATTATTAATACATTCGTCAATATCTGTATTGATTTCTAGCTCAGTGTGCCAGTCAATGTTTGCTACTGCTGTTGTGAAGTTATTAATGGCTGCCTCATTGTGAAGTCTGAAGGTGACTTTAGTAGTGTCTTGGGGTAATTTACCAAGAGTTGTTATGAGGAAAGTAGGGTAGTGGTCTGTGGTATTATCTGTAATTATGCCTGATTTTAAAGGGGATATGGTGTTGGTCCAGATGTGGTCAAGTAGGGAAACACTAGTCTCTGTAACTCTTGTAGGTTTTGTTACTGTTGGTAGCAACATAGTTACTCATTGTGTTTGTGAATTCAGTAACGTGTGGGTCCTGGTCTTGCAGGAGATTTATATTGAAGTCACCTGAGAGTAGTAAGTGATCTTTGTTCATGCGTGCATCAGTTATCATACTTCCTAGGTTTTGACTAAATTGGCTAATGTTTGACTGTGGAACTCTGTAGATGTTTATCAATGTGAGAGGTTTTTGTAGGTATTTGGATTTGAATTTGGCTATTAGTAGGTTGGTAGACAGCAACCACCCAGGGAAGTACTACCGTCCTGCCAGATGACTGTGAAACAAAAACCTGTAACTGTTTTGCATGATGGTAGGATTGCTGGTTTCTTTTTCTGTCTCATAAACACGCTAAGATAACAGGGATATCTTGCTACTCCTACTTACACTTTGGTCACACTTCACAGACACGCACATGCATATATATATATACATACATCTAGGTTTTTCTCCTTTTTCTAAATAGCTCTTGTTCTTTTTTATTTCTTCTATTGTCCATGGGGAAGTGGAAAAGAATCTTTCCTCCGTAAGCCATGCGTGTCGTATGAGGCGACTAAAATGCCGGGAGCAATGGGCTAGTAACCCCTTCTCCTGTATACAATTACTAAAAAAGAGAAGAAGAAAAACTTTATAAAACTGGGTTGCTTAAATGTGCGTGGATGTAGTGCGGATGACAAGAAACAGATGATTGCTGATGTTATGAATGAAAAGAAGTTGGATGTCCTGGCCCTAAGCGAAACAAAGCTGAAGGGGGTAGGAGAGTTTCAGTGGGGGGAAATAAATGGGATTAAATCTGGAGTATCTGAGAGAGTTAGAGCAAAGGAAGGGGTAGCAGTAATGTTAAATGATCAGTTATGGAAGGAGAAAAGAGAATATGAATGTGTAAATTCAAGAATTATGTGGATTAAAGTAAAGGTTGGATGCGAGAAGTGGGTCATAATAAGCGTGTATGCACCTGGAGAAGAGAGGAATGCAGAGGAGAGAGAGAGATTTTGGGAGATGTTAAGTGAATGTATAGGAGCCTTTGAACCAAGTGAGAGAGTAATTGTGGTAGGGGACTTGAATGCTAAAGTAGGAGAAACTTTTAGAGAGGGTGTGGTAGGTAAGTTTGGGGTGCCAGGTGTAAATGATAATGGGAGCCCTTTGATTGAACTTTGTATAGAAAGGGGTTTAGTTATAGGTAATACATATTTTAAGAAAAAGAGGATAAATAAGTATACACGATATGATGTAGGGCGAAATGACAGTAGTTTGTTGGATTATGTATTGGTAGATAAAAGACTGTTGAGTAGACTTCAGGATGTACATGTTTATAGAGGGGCCACAGATATATCAGATCACTTTCTAGTTGTAGCTACACTGAGAGTAAAAGGTAGATGGGATACAAGGAGAATAGAAGCATCAGGGAAGAGAGAGGTGAAGGTTTATAAACTAAAAGAGGAGGCAGTTAGGGTAAGATATAAACAGCTATTGGAGGATAGATGGGCTAATGAGAGCATAGGCAATGGGGTCGAAGAGGTATGGGGTAGGTTTAAAAATGTAGTGTTAGAGTGTTCAGCAGAAGTTTGTGGTTACAGGAAAGTGGGTGCAGGAGGGAAGAGGAGCGATTGGTGGAATGATGATGTAAAGAGAGTAGTAAGGGAGAAAAAGTTAGCATATGAGAAGTTTTTACAAAGTAGAAGTGATGCAAGGAGGGAAGAGTATATGGAGAAAAAGAGAGAGGTTAAGAGAGTGGTGAAGCAATGTAAAAAGAGAGCAAATGAGAGAGTGGGTGAGATGTTATCAACAAATTTTTGTTGAAAATAAGAAAAAGTTTTGGAGTGAGATTAACAAGTTAAGAAAGCCTAGAGAACAAATTGATTTGTCAGTTAAAAATAGGAGAGGAGAGTTATTAAATGGAGAGTTAGAGGTATTGGGAAGATGGAAGGAATATTTTGAGGAATTGTTAAATGTTGATGAAGATAGGGAAGCTGTGATTTCGTGTATAGGGCAAGGAGGAATAACATCTTGTAGGAGTGAGGAAGAGCCAGTTGTGAGTGTGGGGGAAGTTCGTGAGGCAGTAGGTAAAATGAAAGGGGGTAAGGCAGCCGGGATTGATGGGATAAAGATAGAAATGTTAAAAGCAGGTGGGGATATAGTTTTGGAGTGGTTGGTGCAATTATTTAATAAATGTATGGAAGAGGGTAAGGTACCTAGGGATTGGCAGAGAGCATGCATAGTTCCTTTGTATAAAGGCAAAGGGGATAAAAGAGAGTGCAAAAATTATAGGGGGATAAGTCTGTTGAGTGTACCTGGTAAAGTGTATGGTAGAGTTATAATTGAAAGAATTAAGAGTAAGACGGAGAATAGGATAGCAGATGAACAAGGAGGCTTTAGGAAAGGTAGGGGGTGTGTGGACCAGGTGTTTACAGTGAAACATATAAGTGAACAGTATTTAGATAAGGCTAAAGAGGTCTTTGTGGCATTTATGGATTTGGAAAAGGCGTATGACAGGGTGGATAGGGGGGCAATGTGGCAGATGTTGCAAGTGTATGGTGTAGGAGGTAGGTTACTGAAAGCAGTGAAGAGTTTTTACGAGGATAGTGAGGCTCAAGTTAGAGTATGTAGGAAAGAGGGAAATTTTTTCCCAGTAAAAGTAGGCCTTAGACAAGGATGTGTGATGTCACCGTGGTTGTTTAATATATTTATAGATGGGGTTGTAAGAGAAGTAAATGCGAGGGTCTTGGCAAGAGGCGTGGAGTTAAAAGATAAAGAATCACACACAAAGTGGGAGTTGTCACAGCTGCTCTTTGCTGATGACACTGTGCTCTTGGGAGATTCTGAAGAGAAGTTGCAGAGATTGGTGGATGAATTTGGTAGGGTGTGCAAAAGAAGAAAATTAAAGGTGAATACAGGAAAGAGTAAGGTTATGAGGATAACAAAAAGATTAGGTGATGAAAGATTGAATATCACATTGGAGGGAGAGAGTATGGAGGAGGTGAACGTATTCAGATATTTGGGAGTGGACGTGTCAGCGGATGGGTCTATGAAAGATGAGGTGAATCATAGAATTGATGAGGGAAAAAGAGTGAGTGGTGCACTTAGGAGTCTGTGGAGACAAAGAACTTTGTCCTTGGAGGCAAAGAGGGGAATGTATGAGAGTATAGTTTTACCAACGCTCTTATATGGGTGTGAAGCGTGGGTGATGAATGTTGCAGCGAGGAGAAGGCTGGAGGCAGTGGAGATGTCATGTCTGAGGGCAATGTGTGGTGTGAATATAATGCAGAGAATTAGTAGTTTGGAAGTTAGGAGGAGGTGCGGGATTACCAAAACTGTTGTCCAGAGGGCTGAGGAAGGGTTGTTGAGGTGGTTCGGACATGTAGAGAGAATGGAGCGAAACAGAATGACTTCAAGAGTGTATCAGTCTGTAGTGGAAGGAAGGCGGGGTAGGGGTCGGCCTAGGAAGGGTTGGAGGGAGGGGGTAAAGGAGGTTTTGTGTGCGAGGGGCTTGGACTTCCAGCAGGCATGCGTGAGCGTGTTTGATAGGAGTGAATGGAGACAAATGGTTTTTAATACTTGACGTGCTGTTGGAGTGTGAGCAAAGTAACATTTATGAAGGGATTCAGGGAAACCGGCAGGCCGGACTTGAGTTCTGGAGATGGGAAGTACAGTGCCTGCACTCTGAAGGAGGGGTGTTAATGTTGCAGTTTAAAAACTGTAGTGTAAAGCACCCTTCTGGCAAGACAGTGATGGAGTGAATGATGGTGAAAGTTTTTCTTTTTCGGGCCACCCTGCCTTGGTGGGAATCGGCCGGTGTGATAATAAAAAAAAAAAAAAAAATATTCCCCATGTTCATCTCTTGTGCAAGTATTAGTGATACATTCTAGTTGGTCTGAGTAGTATATGGCTGTGCCACCCCCTTGTTTGTCTGGCCTACAGTTGTGTATGGCTGTGTAACCAGGAATGGCATAGACATCTGTACTATCAGGCTTTAGCCAGGTTTCAGTTAGTGTAATGATGGACATATTGGCATGTAAGGAATTTAGTAATGCTATGAGGTCATCGTAATGCTTGCTTAAAGATCTGATATTGTAGTTAAAGATAGTTATGTTGTTGTTGGCACTGAGAAGTGCCTTTGATTGTTCTGCAGTGTAGTAATTACAGTAACTGTTTGATTCATTTAAGTCATTAAATAAGAGGTTGGTATCTGGATCAATGCTTGTAATCATAAGATTTGTAGTGAATCTATAGTTAGAATTAAGTATAAAACAAAGTAAATAGTCTTAAGCTAAAAAATAGCACCTGAATTATTTAACAAATGTAAAATAATGAGCTAAGGTAGTTTTTTTTTTTTTTTTAAGCTGAAATAAAGGAGACAATATAAAAGGGACTAGTACAAATAAAGTGATGATCAAATAATGGAGCTTGGGAATATGATAGTAGGTAGTACTATAAAATAAATGAGCTTTGGAATATAATGGCAAAATTGTGAACTTGTTCTACTTTAGCACCTGAGAATAGCACCTTGATTATTTTAACAATTGTGAATGTATAAGCTAGGGTAGTTATATAAAGCTAAAATAAAGGAGAAAATATATAAGGGACTAAAATTAAGTAATGGTAAACAAAGTTAAATGGACAGATGGTCACTATGAAATAATATTGGTTTAGGAGTAAGATCTGATTTGTAATATTAGATAAATTGAGCAGTTTATTGCACAATAAAAGTAAAAAAAAATGAGGTAGTTGGTACTAGCTAGCAAAAGATAGTTTTGGTACTTGCAAAAAAGTAATTGGAATATACACTAATTGCATACACAATGTAAAGTGACTAAAAAAACAAGTAGTGATAAACAAAATTAAATGGACAGGTAAGAAAAAATGAATATTATTAATTTGGAGTAAGATTTGACTTTTAATTTATAATTATGAGCAATTAATAGCAGTAAGAAAGTTATAGAGTATTGGAGGTAGTTGGCATTAGCTAGTGATGAAAAATAATAAAAATAATAATGTACAATATAATAGTAACGTACACTATATGCACCACACGTATATATGTATTAAGGGCACTTATCTAATCTGTTACAGAAATGTCAGCTTTTCTAAGGAAGGTAGAGAAATCATGTTCGTTTGAGATGGTATATTGTTGTCCTGTTGATGTTTTCCTTACTAGTATTTTCCCATCTCGCGTGAAACACTGATGTATTTTGTTTTCCTGTTTAAGTTTTCTCAGCCTGAACAGAAGGTTTTGACGTTTTTTTGTTAGACACTCATTTATGTACACTCCATTTTTCATTGTAATTGCTGATTTAATTAGGTCCTTTCTTTTATCGTATGAATGAAGTATAAAACAAATTCCAGCCACACAGAGCAAAAAACTAACGTGAAGGACCTGGGAGAGATAATATCAGAGGATCTCTTAAAAAATCTCAACACTATGTACCACATCTGCTAGGAGAATGATAGGATGGATAGATAAAACCTTCAAAACTAGGAATGCC
The DNA here is from genome assembly GCF_038502225.1 of Cherax quadricarinatus. NCBI lineage: Eukaryota > Metazoa > Arthropoda > Malacostraca > Decapoda > Parastacidae > Cherax > Cherax quadricarinatus. The sequence goes on along the minus strand of NC_091317.1, from coordinate 33,296,681 downwards.
AAGCTCATGATGTATCTCTTCAAATTGTTTGTTCTCTCTAGTCTGGAATATTCAAGGCAGGCGAAATTGCAGACCTGGAAAATGTACAGAAAACTTTCATGGCATGTATAAGTACGATAAAGCACCTAAATTGCTGGGAATGGTTGAAGTCCATTGATTTGTACTCCCAGGACTACAGGTGAGAAAGATACATAATAATATATACTTGGAAAATCTTAGAGACTAGTCCCAAATCTGCACACGGAAATCACTTCCTAAGAAAGCAAAAGATTTGGCAGGAGATTCAACATCCCCCCCCCACTAAGAGACAGCATGGTAAGTGTCAGGGGCCCTAGACTGTTCAACTGCCTCCCAGCATACATAAGGGGGATTACCAATAGACCCCTGGCTGTTTTCAAGAAGGGACTGGACAGGAACCTAAAGTCGGTATCTGACCCGCTGGGCTTTGGTTCCGATCCACCACAAGGCTGGGTCACAGACCTGGCAACAGGGATGTTGACCCCTGAAACCCTCTCCAGGTATACTAGTTATTGCTGCCAGTTTTATTTTTTAACACTGGCCATCTCCCACCTAGGTAGGGTGACCCAAAAAACACATTCACTCACTTGTTCAGTAGCTGTCTTGCCAAAAGTGGGCAGATATCACTAGCCAGGTAACCCTTGGAACATCAATATTCTCACCACTTTTTCATTGTGCAGGCACTGTACCTCCCACCTCCAAGACTCAAGTTTGGCAAACAGGTTTCCTTAAATCCCTTCACAAATGATTTCTTGCTCACACTCCAATAGTATGTCATGCTATAAAAACCCACTTATCAATTCATTCTGATCTAACATTCTCATAAAGGCCTGCTGGATATTCAAGCCCCAGCACTCCGACCCCTTTTATCTTCTTACCTCAAACCCTTTCCAGAATGACTTCCCTCCCTCCCTTCATGCCTTCCTTCCTTCCTTCCATAATATTATTTTCCTTAAGCCATACAAGGAATGTAAGTACAGTATACATGAATGAGGACAAAAGTAGGCACAAATGATAGCTACTAATTATGCAGTGCATTTTGGGCAACTAATTATACTTGGAAACTAGACATAGCATATTAAGACTTCTTGTGCAGTTAATGCAGTTAGAATGATAACAAATTCTCACTACAGGCAGCACACTCCACCAATATTCAAAACACTCAACCTACTCACCATACAAAACATCCATACTTATTACTGCACCTATTACATACATAGAACACTCAACTCTGATATTAACCCTCCCCTCAAACATCTCCTTGCCAACCTCAACAGAACACATGACCATAACACAAGGCACAGATCACTCTTTGATATTCCTCGTGTCCATCTCACGCTATGCAAAAACTCAATGCACATAAAAGGCCCTAAAATCTGGAATTCATTACCTGTTAATATAAAAGAAACACTACCTGTTTATAAATTCAAGTCTCTTCTCAAAGATCACTTACTCACCCAAAACCAAATAAATACTGAATAACTGAACCTTATAAATTGTATATCTTAAATGTTTCTCACAATTATATCACATAAATGTTAAACCTAAAACCCAATCTAACTTTATTATTTTTTAAATACACTACCTAACAGAATACTCCATTCTACTGAATTTACAACAATGCATGCAACCATATGACCTGTCTTTGTAATACTCACTTGTGCTTTATAGTAATCAGTTTACATTAATGTTTTTCACTGATTTCATCATTGCTTAGTTAATCTTAAGTTAATTTTAAGCCAGCCCATAATGCTATGCATAGTATAAGTGGCTTTGGCATGCTGCTCTTATCTGTATTTTTTTTTTGTACCTCTGTAAGTGTGCTCAAATTATAAATAAATAAATAAATAAATAAATAAATTACAGTCATAAGTACAATAAGAAAGGTTGCAAATGACAAAGTCAGAAAGTGTTCTTGAAATTTATTCACTGATCTTCAATTTTGTAGTGATTGTACATAGGTGGTGAAAACAGTTTAGCAGAATGAGTGGTATTTGCTTCTTAAATTACAATACACCCCAGATTTATACATCCATTCTGGTGACCCTTTCCTGCTCCATCCCTTCTGAATGTCCAAATTACTTCAAATTCTCTTTAGCCTTCTGAATTATACCTTTGGTATAATCCAGTTATATGAATACAGTGGAGCCCCGCTTTACGATGGCATCGCGTTACTTTAAATCCGCCATACAATACATTTTAACGCAAAAATTTTGCCTTGCCTCACGCTAAAAAACTCTCCTTACGTGATTTGTCCCGGACGCATCCGACATGTGGCCTCAGCACCAGTGTTTACAAGCCAGCCAGTGTGGTCGCATCTATGCATACATTCAGTACATTTCACATTATCCCAGTGTTTTTAGTGCTTGTAACTGCAAAATAAGTCACCATGGACCCCAAGAAAGCTTCTAGTGCCATCCCTGTGGTAAAAAGGCCGAGAATTAGTATGGAATTGAAAAAAGAGATTAAGGAAATGTGTGCAAAGTGGGTTGAACTGCAAACCTTTATGGATGAAAATCACCCTGACACAGCTACTGCAAGCTGTGTTGGCAACCTGTACAATGACAATGTTATGGCCAATTTTGGGAAAGTCTTAAAGGAACGGGAGGTACAGAGCTCTATGGACAGATTTGTTGTGAGAGAGAGGTCCAGTGACTCTCAAGCTGGTCCTAGTGGCATTAAAAGAAGGGAAGTAACCCCAGAAAAGGACTTGCTACCTAGTCCTAATGGAAGGGGACTGCCCTTCTAAACAATAACAACTTCCACACTCTCCCCTCCTCCCATCCCATCAATCATCACCAGATCTTCAATAAAGGTAAGTGTCATGTATTCTATTCTTAGAACCTGGAATTTACAGTGGAACCTCAAAAATCGAATGTATCACATATCGAACATTTCGAAAATAGGACCATTTTTTTCGGACAAACTGTGTCCCTATTATCGAACACGCCCCTATTTTTGGACCGCCAGGTACGGGACCTGTCTGCCGGCCCACTCTGTCCGCGTCCCCGCGCAGGCACCGTGAGCAGTCTAGCTTTGTTTATGCTTGAGTGAACACTAACCTGCGCTCTCATTCACACATTTTATGATTATTTCGTTGTGTTTAGTGCTTGTGGGACTGTGAAATAAGCTGCCATGGGCCCAAAGAAACTTGCTAGTGGTACCTCTGTGGTAAAGAAAGTGAGAAACACCATAGATGTGAAGAAGGAAATACAGTGGACCCCCGGTTTACGATCAGCTCCCAATGCGACCCATTATGTAAGTGTATTTATGTAAGTGCGTTTCTATTTCTGTTTGGGGGTCTGAAATGGACTAATCTAATTCACAATATTCCTTATGGGAACAAATTCGGTCAGTACTGGCACCTGAACATACTTCTGGAATGAAATATCGTAAACTGGGGGTCCACTGTAATACAGAAGTATGAGTAACTGTATTCTTTTGTACTTCTCTGTATCATGTTCAAATTAATAAATAAATAAATGAGAGTGGTATGAGACTTGTTGAGCTTGCCAGGATGTATGGGAAAAAAAAGTCGACCATCGGTTCTATCCTATCAAAGAAAGAACAAATCAAGGAAGCTGATGTTGCGAAAGGTGTTAATATAGGGAGTGGATGAGGTGCCTTCTTCAAAGATTAAGGAGATTTGTGCCAAGTGGAATGATGTCCAAATGTTTGTGCAGAAGTACCACCCTGAGCAAGCTGAAACAAGCCATCTTTGCAACAAGTTCAGTGACAGAACCATGTCCCATTTTAGGGAAATGTTAAAGAGGCGCCAGAAACAGAGGACTGGAGACAGTTATTTTGTGAGACAGGGGTCCAGTGACTCTCAAGCTGGTCCTAGTGGCATTAAAAGACAGAGAAGGGAAGTAACCCCAGAGAGGGCTTTACCTGAAGTCCTCATGGAGGGGGATTCTCCTTCCAAACACTAACCCCAACTCCCTCTCTCCTCCACTCTATCTTCCAGATGCCATCACCAATCTTCAATAAAGGTAAGAGATTGTAAAAATTATAGAGGAATAAGTTTACTGAGTATACCAGGAAAAGTATATGGTAGGGTTATAATTGAAAGAATTAGAGGTAAGACAGAATGTAGAATTGCGGATGAGCAAGGAGGCTTCAGAGTGGGTAGGGGATGTGTAGATCAAGTGTTTACATTGAAGCATACATGTGAACAGTATTTAGATAAAGGTAGGGAAGTTTTTATTGCATTTATGGATTTAGAAAAGGCATATGATAGTGGATAGAGGAGCAATGTGGCAGATGTTGCAAGTTTATGGAATAGGTGGTAAGTTACTAAATGCTGTAAAGAGCTTTTATGAGGATAGTGAGGCTCAGGTTAGGGTGTGTAGAAGAGAGGGAGAATACTTCCCGGTAAAAGTAGGTCTTAGACAGGGATGTGTAATGTCACCATGGTTGTTTAATATATTTGTAGATGGGGTTGTAAAAGAAGTAAATGCTAGGGTGTTCGGGAGAGGGGTGGGATTAAATTATGGGGAATCAAATTCAAAATGGGAATTGACAGTTATTTTTTGCTGATGATATTGTGCTTATGGGAGATTCTAAAGAAAAATTGCAAAGGTTAGTGGATGAGTTTGAGAATGTGTGTAAAGGTAGAAAGTTGAAAGTGAACATAGAAAAGAGTAAGGTGATGAGGGTATCAAATGATTTAGATAAAGAAAAACTGGATACCAAATTGGGGAGGAGGAGTATGGAAGAAGTGAATGTTTTCAGATACTTGGGAGTTGACGTGTCTGCGGATGGATTTATGAAGGATGAGGTTAATCATAGAATTGATGAGGGAAAAAAGGTGAGTGGTGCGTTGAGGTATATGTGGAGTCAAAAAACGTTATCTATGGAGGCAAAGAAGGGAATGTATGAAAGTATAGTAGTACCAACACTCTTATATGGATGTGAAGCTTGGGTGGTAAATGCAGCAGCGAGGAGACGGTTGGAGGCAGTGGAGATGTCCTGTCTAAGGGCAATGTGTGGTGTAAATATTATGCAGAAAATTCGGAGTGTGGAAATTAGGAGAAGGTGTGGAGTTAATAAAAGCATTAGTCAGAGGGCAGAAGAGGGGTTGTTGAGGTGGTTTGGTCATTTAGAGAGAATGGATCAAAGTAGAATGACATGGAAAGCATATAAATCTATAGGGGAAGGAAAGAGGGGTAGGGGTCGTCCTCGAAAGGGTTGGAAAGAGGGGGTAAAGGAGGTTTTGTGGGCGAGGGGCTTGGACTTCCAGCAAGCGTGCATGAGCGTGTTAGATAGGAGTGAATGGAGACGAATGATACTTGGGACCTGACGATCTGTTGGAGTGTGAGCAGGGTAATATTTAGTGAAGGGATTCAGGGAAACCGTTATTTTCATATACAGTGGACCCCCGCATACCGATTTTAATCCTTGCAAGAGGGGTAATTGTTATGCGAAATAATCGGTATGTGAATGAATTTTCCCCATAAGAAATAATGGAAATCAAATTAATCCGTGCAAGACACCCAAAAGTATGAAAAAAAATTTTTTTTTACCACATGAAATGTTAATTTTAGTACACACAAACTGAAAAAGGCATGCACAATTACATGACACTTACTTTTATTGAAGATCTGGTGATGATTGATGGGATGGGAGGAGAGGAGAGAGAGTGTTAGTGTTTAGAAGGGGAATCCCCTTCCATTAAGACTTGAGGTGTCGAGTCCTTTTCTGGGGTTACTTCCCTTCTTTTAATGCCACTAGGACCAGCTTCAGAGTCACTGGACTTCTTTCGCACAACATATCTGTCCATAGTGGCCTGTACCTCTCGTTCCTTTATGACTTCCCTAAAGTGTTTCACAACATTGTCAGTGTAATAATCACCAGCACGGCTTGCAATAGCTGTGTGAGGGTGATTTTCATCAAAAAAGGTTTGCACTTCAAGCCACTTTGCACACATTTCCTTAATCTTTGTAGTAGGCAACTTCTTCAATTTCTCTCTCCCCTCCTCTGAACCAGTTTTCTCAGGTCTGGCCTCTTGCTCTTGAAGTTGATCTATCAGCTCATCAGTGATTAGTTCTTCATTGTCCTCCTCCACCAACTCTTCCACATCCTCCCCACTAACCTCCAACCCCAAGGACTTTCCCAATGCCACAATGGATTCCTCAACTGGCATAATCCTCTCAGGGTTAGCCTCAAACCCTTCAAAATCCCTTTTGTCTACACATTCTGGCCACAGTTTCTTCCAAGCAGAGTTCAAGGTCTTCTTAGTCACTCCCTCCCAAGCCTTACCTATAAGGTTTACACAATTGAGGATATTAAAGTGCTCTCTCCAAAACTCTCTTAGAGTCAGTTGAGTTTCTGAGGTCACTACAAAGCACCTTTCAAACAGAGCTTTTGTGTACAGTTTTTTGAAGTTTGCAATAACCTGCTGGTCCATGGGCTGCAGGAGAGGAGTGGTATTAGGAGGCAAAAACTTCACCTTAATGAAGCTCATGTCCCCATAAAGTCGCTCTGCCACGTCTGTAGGATGACCAGGGGCATTGTCTAACACCAGGAGGCACTTAAGTTCTAATTTCTTTTCAGTTAGGTAATCTTTCACATTGGGGGCAAATGCATGGTGTAACCAGTTATAGAAAAAGTCCCTAGTGACCCATGCCTTACTGTTTGCCCTCCACAGCACACACAAATTCTCCTTGAGGACATTCTTTTGCCTGAATGGTCTGGGAGTTTCAGAGTGATACACTAATAAAGGCTTCACTTTGCAATCACCACTAGCATTGGAACACATCAACAAAGTAAGCCTGTCTTTCATAGGCTTATGTCCTGGGAGTGCCTTTTCCTCCTGAGTAATGTAGGTCCTGCTTGGCATTTTCTTCCAAAACAGGCCTGTTTCATCACAATTAAACACTTGTTCAGGTTTCAGTCCTTCAGTCTCTATGTACTCCTTGAATTCATGCACATATTTTTCAGCCAATCTGATATTCAATCTTTCATCACCTAATCTTTTTGTTATCCTCATAACCTTACTCTTTCCTGTATTCACCTTTAATTTTCTTCTTTTGCACACCCTACCAAATTCATCCACCAATCTCTGCAACTTCTCTTCAGAATCTCCCATGACACTGTGCTCTTGGGAGATTCTGAAGAGAAGTTGCAGAGATTGGTGGATGAATTTGGTAGGGTGTGCAAAAGCAGAAAATTAAAGGTGAATACAGGAAAGAGTAAGGTTATGAGGATAACAAAAAGATTAGGTGATGAAAGATTGAATATCAGATTGGAGGGAGAGAGTATGGAGGAGGTGAACGTATTCAGATATTTGGGAGTGGACGTGTCAGCGGATGGGTCTATGAAAGATGAGGTGAATCATAGAATTGATGAGGGAAAAAGAGTGAGTGGTGCACTTAGGAGTCTGTGGAGACAAAGAACTTTGTCCTTGGAGGCAAAGAGGGGAATGTATGAGAGTATAGTTTTACCAACGCTCTTATATGGGTGTGAAGCGTGGGTGATGAATGTTGCAGCGAGGAGAAGGCTGGAGGCAGTGGAGATGTCATGTCTGAGGGCAATGTGTGGTGTGAATATAATGCAGAGAATTCGTAGTTTGGAAGTTAGGAGGAGGTGCGGGATTACCAAAACTGTTGTCCAGAGGGCTGAGGCAGGGTTGTTGAGGTGGTTCGGACATGTAGAGAGAATGGAGCGAAACAGAATGACTTCAAGAGTGTATCAGTCTGTAGTGGAAGGAAGGCGGGGTAGGGGTCGGCCTAGGAAGGGTTGGAGGGAGGGGGTAAAGGAGGTTTTGTGTGCGAGGGGCTTGGACTTCCAGCAGGCATGCGTGAGCGTGTTTGATAGGAGTGAATGGAGACAAATGGTTTTTAATACTTGACGTGCTGTTGGAGTGTGAGCAAAGTAACATTTATGAAGGGATTCAGGGAAACCGGCAGGCCGGACTTGAGTCCTGGAGATGGGAAGTACAGTGCCTGCACTCTGAAGGAGGGGTGTTAATGTTGCAGTTTAAAAACTGTAGTGTAAAGCACCCTTCTGGCAAGACAGTGATGGAGTGAATGATGGTGAAAGTTTTTCTTTTTCGGGCCACCCTGCCTTGGTGGGAATCGGCCGGTGTGATAATAAAAAAAAAAAAAAAAAAAAAAAAAATTTTTCAGCCGCTTTGTGGTCCGAACTGGCAGCCTCACCATGCCTTATCACACTATGTATGCCACTATGCTTCTTAAATCTCTCAAACCAACCTTTGCTGGCCTTAAATTCACTCACATCAGCACTAGTTGCAGGCATTTTTTTAATTAAATCCTGATGCAACTTCCTAGCCTTTTCGCTTATGATCGCTTGAGAGATGCTATCTCCTGCTAGCTGTTTTTCATTTATCCACACCAATAAGAGTCTCTCAACATCTTCCATCACTTGCGATCTTTGTTTCGAAAACACAGTTAAACCTTTGGCAAGAACAGCTTCCTTGATTGCCTTTCTGGTGCCCACAATAGTAGCGATGGTTGATTGGGGTTTCTTGTACAACCTGACCAGGTCGGCGATACGCACTCCACTTTCATACTTATCAATGATCTCTTTCTTCATTTCTATTGGAATTCTCACCCTTATTGGTGTAGGGTTGGCACTAGAAGCTTTCTTGGGGCCCATGGTCATTTATTTTCCAGAAACAGCACCGAAAACACTGTAATAATACGAAATATTCCGATTGTATGCTTGGATGTTACCGCGGAGGCTGGCTGGTAAACAATGGCACGGGCGGCACATGTGAGGCTGGCTGAGGGCGCACATTGGACGCATCTCGGACGAAAATCGGTGAGCGGGTTTTTAAGCGGTATGCGAGGCAAAATTTTTGCGATTAAAGCAAGCGGTATGCGGATTAATCGTTGTGTGGTGCCATCGGTATGCGGGGGTCCACTGTAGTCGGACTTGAGTCCTGGAAATGGGAAGTACAATGCCTTCACTTTAAAGGAGGGGTTTGGGATATTGGCAGTTTGGAGGGATATGTTGTGTATCTTTATACGTATATGCTTCTAAACTTGTATTCTGAGCACCTCTGCAAAAGCAGTGATAATGTGTGAGTGTGGTGAAAGTGTTGACTGATGATGAAAGTATTTTCTTTTTGGGGATTTTCTTTTTTTTGGGTCACCCTGCCTCGGTGGGAGACGACCGACTTGTTGAGGAAAAAAAAAAAAAAATTTATATGTATTACTATACATAATTAAAAACTATGGTATTTGTTGTATGTAAAACTGTAATTTCTGGAATGGATTAATTGTGTTTCCATTATTTCTTATGGGAAATATTGCTTCGAATTTCAGCCTTTTTTAATTTAGAACTAGCTCCTGGAACGAATTAAGTTAAATTTTTGAGGTTCCACTGTACCCGGAGAGAGTTCCAGGGGGCAACTCCCTCCGTGTCCCGGTCTGTGACCAGGCCTCCTGGTGGATCAGAGCTTGATCAGCCAGGTTTACTGCTGGCTGCATGCAGTAACTGTGCATGTCTTCAGTTTGTGTGTATTAAAATTAATATTTCATGTGGTAAAATTTTTTTTTTTTCATACTTTGGGGTGTCTTGCACGGATTAATTTAATTTCCATTATTTCTTATGGGGAAAATTAATTAGCCTTACGATAATTTCGGCTTACGATGAGCTCTCAGGAACGGATTAATATTGTAAGGCTGGGGTCCACTGTATATCACAGTATGTATTCCAAGTTAAGGGAAAGAAGACCCAGTAACAGGAAGAAAAGGAGGATTTGAAACTCTTGTAGAAAATGGGACTATCAAAGGATTTATTTATTTTTTATTTGGACATGATATAGGTGTACAAAGAAATAGTGATTAGGTGTACATGCCAAAAGCCCCTTGTATGTAGAGCATTATGGGCAGGCTTAACTTAAGATTAACTAAGTAATGATATATTCAGTGGTAAAAATTACAGTAAACAAATTACAACATGAAGTACAAATGAGTATTTCAAATAAGCATTAAAGTTGTACAAATTTGTAGCATAATGTGTAATATAATCGAATCAGAATGAGTAAAATCAATGATTTGTAGTACAGAAACAGGTCATATGGTCATTAGATGAGTTACTGTGCATTCAAGAGAATGAGGTATTCTATTGAGTAATGTAATTAAAAAAAAGTTTGATAGGGTCACATTTATGAGATTCAGTTATTCAGTATTTATTTAGTTGTGGTTGAGTAAGTGGTTTTTAAGAAGTCTTGAATTGATAAACGGGCATTATTTCTCTTATATTCACAGGTAATGAATTTCAGATTTTTATGCCTTTTATGTGAATTGAGTTTTTACATAGTGTGAGATGGACACGAGGAACATCAAAGAGTGATCTGTGCCTTGTGTTATGGTCATGTGTTCTGTTGAGGTTGATAAGGAGAAGTTTGAGGGGAGGGTTTATATCCAAGTTTAGTGTTCTATGTATGTAGTAGGCACAATAATAAGTATGGATGTTTTGTACGGTGAGTAAGTTTAGAGTTTTGAATATTGGTGGAGTGTGCTGCCTGGAGTGGGAATTTATCATTCTGACTGCAGCCTTTTGTTGGGTAATTAATGGTCTGAGATGATTTATTGTTGTTGAGCCCCATGCACAAATTCCATAGGTGATATAGGGCCAGGAGGGCTGACTGTGAAACATAGTACCGTATCTTCGATAGTATGCCTACGTTCTTGGATATTTTTTTGGAAATTTGTTGTCCATGTGTTTGAAATTTGAGTCTATTATCAAGGTGGATTCCTAAGAAATTTCCCTTTGTGAGCTTTGTGATAGGTGATCCGTTATCATTATGTTAAGAGGAACATCTGTAGTTCTGTTACCAAACTGAATGTAGTAGGTTTTGTCAATGTTGAGAGTAAGTTTGTTAATCATCATCTAGGTAGATATTTTCTGTAATTCGGTATTTACAGTATTGGCTAGTATGACTGGGCTTGGGTGAGAGAAGACGTATGTAGTGTCATCTGCAAATAGTGTGGGCTTGAGTAGTTGCAATGCATTTGGTAGGTCATTTATGTATATGAGAAAGAGAAGATGATGTAGGGCATAATGACAGTAGTTTGTTGGACTATGTATTGGTAGATAAAAGACTGTTGAGTGGACTTCAGGATGTACATGTTTACAGAGGGGCCACAGATATGTCAGATCACTTTCTAGTTGCAGCTGCAGTGAGAGTAGAAGGTAGATGCGATACAAGGAAAATAGAAGCAGCAAATAAGAGAGGTGAAGGTGTATAAACTAAAAGAGGAGGCAGGGTAAGATATAAACAACTATTGGAGGATAGATGGGCTAGTGAGAGTATAGACAATGGGGTCGAAGATGTGTGGGGTAGGTTTAAAAATGTAGTGTTAGTGTTCAGCAGAAGTTTGTGGTTACAGGAAAGTGGGTGCGGGAGGGAAGAAGAGCGATTGGTGGAATGATGTAAAGAGAGTAGTAAGAGAGAAAAAGTTAGCATATGAGAGGTTTTTACAAAGTAGAAGTGATACAAGGAGGGAAGAGTATTTGGAGAGAAAAAGAGAGGTTAAGAGAGTGGTGAAGCAATGTAAAAAGAGAGCAAATGAGAGAGTGGGTGAGATGTTATCGACAAATTTTGTTGAAAATAAGAAAAGGTTTTGGAGTGAGATTAGTAAGTTGAAGAAGCCTAGGGAACAAATAGATTTGACAGTTAAAAATAGGAGAGGAGAGTTATTAAATGAAGAGTTAGAGGTATTGGGAAGATGGAGGGAATATTTTGAGGAATTGTTAAATGTTGTTGAAGATATGGAAGCTGTGATTTCATGTATAGGGCAAGGAGGAATAACATCTTGTAGGAGTGAGGAAGAGCCAGTTGTGAGTGTGGGGAAAGTTCGTGAGGCAGTGGGTAGAGTGAAAGGGAATAAGGCAGCTGGGATTGATGGGATAAAGATAGAAATGTTAAAAGCAGGAGGGGATATAGTTTTGGATGGTTGGTGCAATTATTTAATAAATGTATGGAAGAGGGTAAGGTACCTAGGGAATGGCAGAGAGCATGCATAGTTCCTTTGTATAAAGGCAAAGGGGATAAAAGAGAGTGCAAAAATTATAGGGGAAGTCTGTTGAGTATACCTGGTAAAGTGTATGGTAGTTATTATTGAAAGAATTAAGAGTAAGACAGAGAGTAGGATAGCAGATGAACAAGGAGGCTTCAGGAAAGGTAGGGGGTGTGTAGACCAAATGTTTACAGTGAAACATGGGTGAACAGTATTTAGATAAGGGTAAAGAGGTTTTTGTGGCATTTATGGACTTAGAAATGGTATATGGCAGGGTGGATAGGGGGGCAATGTGGCAGATGTTGCAGGTGTATGGTATAGGAGGTAGGTTACTGAAAGCAGTGAAGAGTTTTTGAGGATAGTGAGGCTCAGGTTAGAGTATGTATTAGAGGGAGATTATTTTCCAGTGAAAGTAGGCCTTAGATAAGGATGTGTGATGTCACTGTGGTTGTTCAATATATTTGTAGATGGGATTGTAAGAGAAGTGAATGCTAGGATCTTGGCAAGAGGTGTGGAGTTAAAAGATGAGGAATCAAACACAAAGTGGGAGTTGTCACAGTTGCTCTTTGCTGATGACATGGTGACAGCCAGGTTTCTGAGAGTAATGATGGACATACTGGCATGCAGGGAATTTAGTAATGCTGTGAAGTCATCGTAATGTTTGCTTGAAGATCTGACGTTATAGTTTAAGACATTTATGTTATTGTTGGCTCTGAGAAGTGCCTTTGTTTGTTCTGCTGGGTAGTAATTACAGTTGCTGTTTGATTCATTTAAGTAATTCAGTAAGAGGTTGATATCAGGATCAATGCTTGTAATCATAAGATTTATAGTGAATCTATAATTAGAATTAAGTATAAGACAATGTAAATATTATAAAGCTAAAAAATAGTACCTGAATTATTTTAACAAATGTGAACTAAGGCAGTTCTTTAAAGATAAAATAAAGGAGAAAATATAATAGGGACTAAAAGAAGCAGGGTAAAACAAATAAGGTGGTAATCAAATAGAGGAGATAGGGAATATAATAATGAAGTAATGAAAGTATTACACTTTAGCACCTGAAAAAAGCTCCTTAATTATTTTAACAAATGTGAATATATGAACTAAGGTAGTTATTTAAAGCTAGAATAAAGGAGAAAATATAAAAGGGACTAAAGTAAGTAGTGGTAAACAAAGTTAAATGGACAGATAGCCACTATAATATAATGTTAATTTAGGAGTACGATCTGGCTTGTAATATGAAGTTTGAGCAGTTAAAAGCACTAAAAAAAAAGGTAAAAAAATATGAGGTAGTTGGTACTAGCTAGTAAAAGATAGTACAGGGAATTGCACAATAATGTAATAGGTATATACACTAATTGTTGGTAGTAGGTTGGTAGACAGCAACCGCCCAGGGAGGTACTACCATCCTGTGGTAGTAGGTTGGTAGACAGCAACCGCCCAGGGAAGTACTACCGTCCTGTGGTAGTAGGTTGGTAGACAACCGCCCAGGGAGGTACTACCGTCCTGTGGTAGTAGGTTGGTAGACAACCGCCCAGGGAGGTACTACCGTCCTGTGGTAGTAGGTTGGTAGACAGCAACCACCCAGGGAGGTACTACCATCCTGTGGTAGTAGGTTGGTAGACAGCAACCACCCAGGGAGGTACTACCATCCTGTGGTAGTAGGTTGGTAGACAGCAACCCCCCAGGGAGGTACTACCGTCCTGTGGTAGTAGGTTGGTAGACAGCAACCACCCAGGGAGGTACTACCATCCTGTGGTAGTAGGTTGGTAGACAGCAACCACCCAGGGAGGTACTACCGTCCTGTGGTAGTAGGTTGGTAGACGACAACCACCCAGGGAGGTACTACCGTCCTGTGGTAGTAGGTTGGTAGACAACAACCACCCAGGGAGGTACTACCATCCTGTGGTAGTAGGTTGGTAGACAGCAACCACCCAGGGAGGTACTCCCATCCTGTGGTAGTAGGTTGGTAGACAACAACCACCCAGGGAGGTACTACCGTCCTGTGGTAGTAGGTTGGTAGACAACAACCACCCAGGGAGGTACTACCATCCTGTGGTAGTAGGTTGGTAGACAGCAACCACCCAGGGAGGTACTACCATCCTGTGGTAGTAGGTTGGTAGACAGCAACCACCCAGGGAGGTACTACCATCCTGTGGTAGTAGGTTGGTAGACAGCAACCACCCAGGGAGGTACTCCCGTCCTGTGGTAGTAGGTTGGTAGACAACAACCACCCAGGGAGGTACTACCATCCTGTGGTAGTAGGTTGGTAGACAACCACCCAGGGAGGTACTACCATCCTGTGGTAGTAGGTTGGTAGACAGCAACCACCCAGGGAGGTACTCCCGTCCTGTGGTAGTAGGTTGGTAGACAACAACCACCCAGGGAGGTACTACTGTCCTGTGGTAGTAGGTTGGTAGACAACAACCACCCAGGGAGGTACTACCATCCTGTGGTAGTAGGTTGGTAGACAGCAACCACCCAGGGAGGTACTACCATCCTGTGGTAGTAGGTTGGTAGACAGCAACCACCCAGGGAGGTACTACCGTCCTTTGGTAGTAGGTTGGTAGACAGCAACCACCCAGGGAGGTACTACCGTCCTGTGGTAGTAGGTTGGTAGACAGCAGCCACCCAGGGAGGTACTACCGTCTTGCCAAGCGAGTTTAAAACGAAAGCCTGTAATTGTTTTACATGATGGTAGGATTGCTGGTGTCTTTTGTCTCTCATAAATATGCAAGATTACAGTTATGTCTTGCTACTTCTACTTACACTTAGGTCACACTAAACATACATGTACAAGCATATATATACACACCCCTCTGGGTTTTCTAACTGTATTTTCTTTCTAATTCTTGTTCTTGTTTATTTTCTCTTATCTCCATGGGGAAGTGGAACAGAATTCTTCCTCTGTAAGCGATGAGTGTCATAAGAGGCGACTAAAATGCTTGGAGCAAGGGGCTAGTAACCCCTTCTGTATATATTACTAAATCTAAAAGGAGAAACTTTAGTTTTTTCTTTTGGGTCACCCCACCTCAGTGGGATACGGCTGGTACGTTGAAAGAGGAAATATACACTAATTGCACCCCACAATATAAAAGGGACTAAAATAAGTAGTGGTAAACAAAATTAATTAGACTGATAGCTACCACGAATAACATTAATTTAGGAGTAAGATTTGACTTGCAACACAAAATTTGAGCAATTAATAGCATTAAAAAAGAAGTAAAAAGTATTTGAGGTAGTTGGTACTAGCTAGTCAAAGTAAGTACAAGGAATTGCACAATAATGTAATAGGAACGTACACTGTGTGCACCACACGTATGTGTGTTAAGGACACTTGTCTAATCTGTTACAGAAATGTCAGCTTTTCTAAGGAAGGTAGAGAAATCATGTTCATTTGAGATGGTATATTGTTGTCCTGTTGCTGTTTTTCTAACTAGTATTTTCCCATCTCGAGTGAAACACTGGTGTATTTTGTTTTCCTGTTTAAGTTTTCTCAACCTGAGCAGAAGGTTTTGACGTTTTCTCGTTAGACACTCCATGTACACTCCATTTTTCATTGTTATTGCCGATTTAATTAGGTCCTTTTTTCTATCATATGAATGAAGTCTGATCATAATACACTGTGTTTACTTCCTTGTTTTCCTAGCAAATGCATTACTTTGATTTCATTGCCTTGCACAATAACTTGTACATGGTCATGTATTATCCTGATAGCAGTTTCTTTGCACTGGGCTTGGGTTATGTCAAACTGAAAAAAACCAAGAATATTGTTCTAACTAAACCTCATGAAACACCACTGCATCCCACTAATACAGCTAACAAGATAAGACTTCTTAAACATAGGATCTAATCTCGCCAGTAAAATCCCACGTACCAATGCCCGTGCCGGGGACTACCTAGATGGGAATTTCCCAAATTCCTTCTATCTTGTACCAACTGAGCCCACGGAAGTGACCACGATCATGGTCACTTCAAAATAACTCTGGGAATCTGTCTCACGTCCCACCATTATTGTACAAGCGAGCGGCCCATGTCCTTTCGCATGCTATTACATTACTTTTTAACAAGTCACGAGAAACCAGCACTTTCCCGACACTACTCAAGACAGCAAGGGTTACACCAATACATAAAGGTGGTGACCCTACAGACGTAAACAACTATAAGCCAATATCAAACTTACCATTGCTATCCAAAATCTTCGAGAAACTCGTGCACAGGAGACTATATTCATTTATAACATCACAAAACATACTCAGCCCCTGCCAATTTGGATTCAGGAAAAATAAAAGCACTAATGATGCAATTATAAAAATGCTAGACCTGCTTTACAAAGCATTGGAAAATAAGGAATATCCGCTAGGAACTTTTATTGACCTAAGAAAAGCGTTTGACACAGTAGACCACGGCATCCTACTCCACAAACTTGACCACTATGGTATAAGAGGCCATGCACTTGCATATTTTAAATCCTACCTTTCTAATAGGTATCAGTATGTCACCATTAAAGAGACAGCCTCATCAATGCGGCCACTTGATACTGGAGTTCCGCAGGGAAGTGTCCTTGGACCCCTGCTCTTCCTCATTTACATCAATGATCTTCCAAACATATCCCAACACCTGAAACCCATTCTCTTTGCTGACGACACGACTTATGTCATCTCCCACCCTAATCTTGCCACCCTCAACACCATTGTTAACGAGGAGCTGCTCAAAATATCGACTTGGATGACAGCCAATAAACTTACACTTAACACTGGCAAAACCTACTATATTATGTTTGGTAGCAGAGCAGGTGTTGCGCAACTTAACATTAAGATCGACAACACTCTAATTGTCAGACATAATGAGGGCAAATTCCTTGGCCTATACCTCAACAACAACCTAAATTTCAGCACTCATATCCAACACATAACAAAAAAAATAAGTATCCAAAATGGTGGAGATCCTCTCTAAGATACGATACTACGTACCGCAAACTGCCCTTCTCACACTATACCATTCACTTATATATCCATACCTCACCTATGCTATCTATGCTTGGGATTCAACTGCAACAACACACCTAAAGCCAATAAAAACCCAACAAAAAGCCGCAGTAAGAATAATCACTAAATCCCATCCCTGGCAACACCCCCCCCCCTCTCTTCATAGATCTAAACTTACTCCCTGTTCAGAAATTCCACACTTACAACTGTGCAGTCTATATCTACAGGACCTTAAATTCCAATATTAACCTTGACTTAAAATGCTTTCTTGATAGTTGTGACAGGATCCACAGGCATAACACCAGACACAAACATCTCTGACATTCCCTGTGTTCGACTAAACCTTTACAAAAATTCAATGTATTTCAAAGGACCTAAAATCTGGAACACCCTACCTGAAAACTCTAGAACTGCAGACACATTCATCACTTTCAAAACTACAGTTAGAAAACATCTTATCTTAATCTTTAGCCAGGTTAGTGCACTCCGTAACAATACACTTCATAGAATGAGAAAATACTTTCAAACTTAGAAATGTAAGGCACAAATAATAGTTACTCAGTCCTTTTTATTTAAAAGCTTAAATACTTCTTAGATATTCATAAATATCTATTAAATATCACCGTCAGAAACTTTCATTTACATAAGAAAACACTTAAATAGAATGTACATCATACTCCTTCTGGAGACTGTCAATATGGTCACTACACTTGTTACTGCTTCCTCAATAATATTACTTGTACGCAAGTACATACATTGAGAAGTAACACTTTCACCGAGTAACTCCCTGGCATAAGGAATATATCACAAAGTTCTAAGCTTAACACAGGTCGTCACATCGTAAACTGAAGGTTTTTATTTATTATTATCACACTGGCCGATTCCCACCAAGGCAGGGTGGCCCGAAAAAGAAAAACTTTCACCATCATTCACTCCATCACTGTCTTGCCAGAAGGGTGCTTTACACTACAGTTTTTAAACTGCAACATTAACACCCCTCCTTCAGAGTGCAGGCACTGTACTTCCCATCTCCAGGATTCAAGTCCGGCCTGCCGGTTTCCCTGAACTGAAGGTAACAGTATATAATTGTTCGCAGACTTCACTTCACAATAAACCACAAGCTGGTTCAGGAGTTTCTACAACAGAATTCTCTATCCAAGTGAGAATAAGGCGGAGTACTAGAGGGGTAGCTCAGTCAATGCACACTGAGTTGGCAGAGAGAGGGAACTGAATTAACACAGTTAATCCCTACATGACATCAACTCACCAAAAGGGAGAGGGAATAGTAGGCTAAACTACCCTCTAAGGACGTACCTTGTTTCAACTTTTAGCCAGCTGTTACCTACCTAACACATTACTCAAAATACGTAAATATATATATATATATATATATATATATATATATATATATATATATATATATATATATATATATATATATATATATATATATATATATATATATATATATATATATATATATATATATATATATATATATATATATATATATATATATATATATATATATATATATATATATATATATATATATATATATATATATATATATATATATATATATATATATATATATATATATATATACACACACACATACACACACACACACACACACACACACACATCATACCCGGGTATATTCCTAAATCAGATAATATTATAAACTAGTGGAATCTTTAATTTAGCTAATATTAAAGAAACCCCGAGTATAATATTAAGTGGATAATACATATGACCATGGTCATAATGAGATTAATTTATAACAACCATAAAGTCAGTTTTAATAAAAAATAACAGTTTTTTCTCGTTATGCACTGTGTGCTGAAGGATTTGTTTTATATGGTGCACACTTACCACACAGATGCATTCTCTCATGTCTAGGCCCAGATTTACCGCTCACAGCTTATCTGAGTGAGCTGAGCTCGTGGTGTAGAACTATTGCTTGGACCCTGGCTTCAAAGCCGTAGAACTGCAGGACGGACCCTCAAATGGCTAATGTAACCTTTGCCCCATTTATAACATTTCTGGTATATTTTTAAATGTTTATACAGCAGTGTACTGTATATTGTAATAAACAGAATAAAGGAAATCAGCTCTGGTATACATATTTATGTAAGCAACTGGTCAGAGCCAGTCATAAATCCAAGTCGTTGGTAAACGAGTACGTCACTAAGTGAGGAGAGGCTGTATGTAGTATAATTATATATTTTTAATTCCTCATTTCACATGTATTTAATTGTTATTTGCAACTTCATTTTATTTGATTGAAAATATGACTCTCGTGTATATACATTTTTTATAAATAAACCTTTGCTGCAGGTGGGTTAGTACTAGTAGTTCCTGCTAAACTTCTGTGTGGAGGCTTGGCTGGTGCTGTGGCACAAAGCTTCTCGTATCCCTTTGATGTTACACGGCGGAGAATGCAGCTGGCCTGGATGACTGAAGAGACTCGCAAGTTTGGGTGAGTTGTTAACCTGTAATTATTCAGGCAACTTTTTTAATAGATTCTGTTCAGTACATTACTATTATAATTGTGGGTAAGCTTTAACCCTTTTAGTGTTGAGACCTCTGCTCACGAACTTGCTCTCAGTGTTGAAGTTTCACAAAAACAAAGAATTCTTATGAAATGATAAGAGATTCTTTTCCCAATGGTAATGACACCAAAAGTACAAAATTTGGTGGAAAACTTATTGAGTTACTCTCATGAATTTAGCAGTCTCGGCGATATTTATGCATCAGCGATTTTGCCCACTTTGAGTCCTATTTTTAGCCAATTCCGTTGTTCCAGTCGACCAAACTCATAGCTATTTTGCTAGAACTCAATTTGTTCTATCAATCGAGTACAAGAAACCACCCATTTACTGATTTCAACTACCCAATAAAGTGATCAGAAATTGGTAATTCAGCCAATTTCATACACAATTCAAGAAAGGCCAATTTCAAAATGGGGTCCAGAATTAACAATGCAAACACGCTTAGCACTAAAATAACATTTTCTCTGTTCATTAGTAATATCTCCAGGCCCTTCTTATGCTTGCTTTCCATTTTGAATTTTTATTCTCACAAAAAAATAGAAGATTTACAGTTATGCAGACTACTACATTATTGTAAAAATGGTATAAATAATATCAGCACATTTGTGAAAGCATATTGGACCCACCAGTTGACGTGTATTAGATGTGTAGCGTGATTTGTTTACTCTCGAACATCTGCAAAATCTAACATTTCTGCTATTTTGAGCTCAATTTTAAGGTACTGTTAGTCCATAAACCATTCAAAATCATCTCTGTTTCTTTACTACATCTTCAGTTCTGTCAAATGAGACCAAGAAAACGAAAATAGAACCATAAATACTATACATAAATACACCGCAAAATCCCTGTTTTAACCCTTAAACGGTCCAAACGTATATGTACGTTCACTCGCGTAGTGCCCCAAATTTTTTGAGGAAAAAAAAAATCTTTTCTTTTAAAAGGAAAAAAGAGCATATGGTACCCAGGCATCCCCAATTATTTTAATATGGCGCACACAGTGAGTGCGCACACCCATTCTCTCATGTCTAGGTGACTCAGGCTTATTGTGGCAATGTTGAATGAATGACAAAGAAAACGTATATATACATTTGGGGCGCTACGCGCGTGAACGTATATATACGTTTGGACCGTTTAAGGGTTAAACCAAAAAAACGGTCTGAGTTTTTTTTTTTTTTTTATCATGCACTGCGTGCTGCAGGATTTTTTTTTTATGCTGCACACACTGACATCTCAGACCCATTCTCTCGTATATAGACCTACCAGCTTTCTCCCGCAAGTTTGGATTCAAATTCAAAGTTTATTCTCTATAAGGATTACAATGCTGAGTTTACAGAATTTGGTTATTGTGTGGTTTACATGTAGTAAAATACTAATTACAGAGGGTGCCACTAGAACACCTAGCATGGCTAGGCATTTCGGGCAGACTTGAATAATTCTTAATTTTAAAATATTACAAATTATGAGGCAAGTTGGTATAATGGCTAAGTGACTAAATACTAGTTTGTGAGTATAGCAATGTGAATGCTTTTGTTTTGGCACAATACATAGTTTCAGTATTGGAGTATCACAGGCCAACTTATGACTAGTTAGGATTCATTATTTTAAGATTGAGATTGATATTTCTGTTTATGGTCAAATGGGTGAGTGAAAGTGTAAGTGTGAACCACTAGGTGGTATTCGTGTAATTAGTTGACGGGGTGTATCAGGGAGATAAGATGTTTTCTAGTGGTAGTTTTGAAGGTGATGAATGTGTCTGCTGTTCTAGAGTTTTCAGGTAGGGTGTTCCAGATTTTAGGGCCTTTGACATACGTTGAATTTTTGTAAAGGTTTAGTCGGACACAGGGAATGTCATAGAGATGTTTGTGTCTGGTGTTATGCCTGTGGGTTCTGTCACAACTATCAAGAAAGCATTTTAGGTCAAGGTTAATATTGGAATTTAAGGTCCTGTAGATGTAGATTGCACAGTAGTAAGTGTGGATGTACTGAACAAGGAGTAAGTTTAGATCTATGAAGAGTGGGGGGGGGGTGTTGCCAGGGATGGGATTTAGTGATTATTCTTACTGCGGCTTTTTGTTGGGTTATTATTAGCTTTAGGCGTGTTGCTGCAGTTGATCCCCAAGCACAAATAGCATAGGTGAGGTATGGATAAATAAGTGAGTGGTATAGTGTGAGAAGGGCATTTTGCGGCACGTAGTATCGTATCTTGGAGAGGATGCCGCTAGAAGTTTGGCATAGCATTACGGGACCAACACTGGCTTGCAAGGCGTAATATTACGGGACCGACAATGAATGGGTTAAACTTGTAGGAATCATACTACACTTAGGGAATAGGGAGTAACCAGGTTTGATACAAGGTAGGAAACAGTAGCTACATATCCTCGTATTAAGAGTCCTTCATAATCATGACTGTTAATTTATGCTCTTGAACTCTTACTCTTCACTGGATGGAGGGTGAGGAGCTTGCTTTGATGCTAGTGAAGGGTTCTTGATCTTAAGAATTAGAAATCCCCTTCCAATCCTCGGTTCAAATCTAATTACCTCCCAGGTGCTACATGATTCTTACAGGCTTGGTATATCCAAAAAAAATATAAGGACATAAATTATGTGTGGTATAGATAAAATGATATAGTACAGTACAGGTTGAGAATCACTTAACAAAAATGCCTGGGGGCTGGAAATGTGATTTCAGAATTTTGAATTTTGAAATAGGGCTTGGGGATGAGACCCAGGTCTAAAAATGAAATCCATTTATATCTTATATACAGTTTATACACACAGCTTGAAGGTAGTTTTATACGATATTATTAACTAAAAAAATATCAATAAAAGTAGCACAGCATCATTGGCAGAATACCTGCATCAGCTGTTATAAAACAAAAAGCAATGGCAGGGTGTCTCCACCTGTGATGTCGTATTTTGATTAAAAGACTAATGTACTCTATTTTTTTCCTATTACTGTTATTCATACATGTATCTGCAGACCTTTTTGACATTTTCAACTATTTTTACATCACAACGCAGAGAATATGCACAAAACATACAGTAATCACAGTAAGTAATGCACAGAGATCTGGCAGTGACCATTGTTGATAAACTGGTGTACCAAGTGTCAGAGCTCCACCCAGGGTATGCGAGGTCACATGTCACAACTGTCAGGGTATACAGAGACCTGAGCAATGCCTGGTAACCTCCCCAGAGCCAAATGGAATTTTCCATTTGTAGCGTTCTGCCAGCGCTTGAAAAAATTTGATTTTGGACGTTTTAAATTTCAGAATTTCAGATAAGGAATACTCAACCTATATTAGAATGTTCTCTCAATAGCAGTTACTTCTGGAATTGAATACAAGCTCATTTTCTTTGTACAGATTAATTTTACGTGAATTCATTCATATGCAGCTAGCCTACTTCTACCAAGAATACACTCTGGCAGAAATTCGCTTTTATGCAGTCAAAAAGTGTTTGCTATATATATCTCTTATGCAATTACCCAAGCCCAGTATCACAAGATTTTTTATCAATCTTTCTTTAAATACCCCTTCAAATTGGTTTGTATTAATATTTATGAAGATATAAAAGATCTAGGTAGTAGGTTGGTAGACAGCAACCACCCAGGGAGGTACTACCGTCCTGCCAAGTGAGTGTAAAACTGAAGCCTGTAATTGTTTTACGTGATGGTAGGATTGCTGGTGTCCTTTTTTTCTGTCTCGTAAACATGCAAGATTTCAGGTACGTCTTGCTACTTCTACTTACACTTAGGTCACACTACACATACATGTACAAGCATATATATACACACCCCTCTGGGTTTTCTTCTATTTTCTTTCTAGTTCTTGTTCTTGTTTATTTCCTCTTATCTCCATGGGGAAGTGGAACAGAATTCTTCCTTCATAAGCCATGCGTGTTGTAAGAGGCGACTAAAATGCCGGGAGCAAGGGGCTAGTAACCCCTTTTCCCGTATAAATTACTAAATTTAAAAAGAGAAACTTTCATTTTTCTTTTTGGGCCACCCTGCCTTGGTGGGATACAGCTGGTTTGTTGAAAAAAAGAAAAAAAAATCATAAAAGAGTATTAGGTAACTGGACACAAAGCAGGAAGGAGGTTGTGTTGGGAGGGAGTGAAATTACAATAATCTTATACCTTATTGAACCCTGCTTCCTGGAGGTCTGTGAAAAATGTTGTCCAAATGTGGGCAGGAATTATAAAGGAAATGGTTTTCTCCATAGAGAAATGTGAACAAGTATGTCAGGTGGACCAAGTTTGCCTAAATTCTTCTTCCCACCTTAGTCAACATCAGACTGACTCCTACCCTAGAAGCTGGTGTGTGACACTGACCAGTTGCCCAACAGTAGGCAGTATATAATGAAGACAAATGTCCCAGGAGAAGAATACAGGAAATTTGACATTCGATGCTCAAGATAGGTGGAGGAGTGAGACGTTCACACTCCACCAGCACCAATGCAAAAGTCCCATGTTGCTGTCTGTGATCACAATGACTTGTCAGCCACTCATCTAGTCTCCTGGTCCTTATCACAGCCTCTGTTTATTTACCATAGCTGATTACTGCATAGTTGCCAGATTGGCCCTGTTTCCATGCTCAAGACTAACCAATATTTTATTTCTCTTCAGTTTATTTTGAAATGCAAGGGTGCATAGGATGCTGTAAATACATATAAAGTTTATTATGGTGTTGGGAGAGGAGACGGAGGGATGTCATAGATGGATAACTCTAACAGATCATTGTAAATAATAAATTTATATTACATTTCATTACCAGTTTTTGCCAAAAACAAAAAAGAATGTTTTGAGCGAGTTTGGCCTGCCTTGCATGGGCTAAGAGGCCGTGCTTTTGAAATGGATGGGTGTGAGTAGGACTGGCCTAGCTTGAGCCAGCAGGCATACTGAAGTGAAGTAAAGCTTTTCTTCTGTGGCACGTAGTGCAGTAGACATCCGCCTTTCACATCAGTTTGGTTCTAGAAAAATGGAGCTATATGTGAAAATGTGATGGGTGGAGTGAACAACATGTAGGAAAGATTGGTTTACACACCAAAAGACCATCCAAGTTTCTCTTTCAGTTGTTAAGTCCTCAGTATTAAAATTTTTGACAATTTGTTGTAGATGTTTATTGTTGATCTAGGAATGTGAAGAGGGTTCATGTTGTGCTACTATACCTAGATAAATGTAGTGAGGTTTAGACCCTCAAACATGTGCAGTGTACGTTTTTTGCATGCTCATAATGTGTGGCATCAAGGCCATTGTAAAAAACTGCATTTATACCAAAGACCTAAATGAAAAACTTGTTTATTCAATAAAAATAATAAAGCTCTTAAGGGAAGCATGTTGACTTTTACCTTGTATTACTTCTATAGAAAATGGGTAGATGCTTCTTCCAGAAAAAATGTACATAGATAATACAATGCCTGGTACTATTATAACTTCACCAGTTTACTTTTAAAAACACAGACTTACTCTGTTATTCCTTGTAGCATTTCCAGTATTACTTGTATTCCTTTATTATGCAGTGGTTAATATCCAGAGACAAGACAGCGCGGTAAATGAAAAACAGAGTACAAGAGGGAAGGTGAGGGACAGGGGATGTGGTGGCCAGCTATGTGGTGGCCAGCTATGTGGCGGCCAGCTGTGTGGCGGCCAGCTGTGTGGCGGCCAGCTGTGTGGCAGCCAGCTATGTGGCGGCCAGCCACCTCAGTCTCTACTCAGTCAGGGCCCAACATCTAGTCATTGTGATTCTCTGTGGTTCTTGACCAATCTCTTCCATATATATAGGAGCTCTCAGTACATATATATAGTGATGATTCACAAAGTATGAATACATTTGGTTTACAATTAACTGAGGAAGAAATAGTTAATGAACAAAACAGAAATGTAAATATAAAATCATGATTACTGACCAGTGTCTACCAAACAAATGTGAGCTCTCATTACTTATATAAAATGAGCATATATACCGTATGAATGTATTTGGTAAGAGGCTAATAGAAAATAAATAATTTTGAAATTCAACTATTGAAACCAGACTTGTAGAAATAATAAAAAAAGTGTCACTGCATTAGGTGCTGAACCTATGGAGTGAAAGATGCATATAGATAAAAAAAATGAATTGCAAACAGGTGGAAATGCAGTGGGTGGAGATGCGAAAGGTGATGCTTTACTCATTACATTATTATTATCATACATGGAAAAGCTCAGTCATGCAATACATTTCAGCTGTATTCCCTGGAATGCATGTGGGAGAGATGTATGATTATATATACTTGGAAAATCCTTGAGGGACTGGTCCCAAATCTGCACTTGAAAATCACTCCCTATGAAAGCAAAAGACTGGGCAGGAGATGAAACATCCCTTCAGTGAAAACCAGGGGCACTGTAAGTATGCTAAGAGATGACACAATAAGTGTCAGCAGCCCAAGACTGTTCAACTGCCTCCGAGCATACATAAGGGGGATTACCAGTAGACCCTTGGCTGTCTTTAAGGAACTGGACAGGCACCTGACCAGCTGGGCTGTCATTCATACGTTGATTTGCATGCGGCAAGCAGTAACAGCCTGGTTGATCAGGCCAATTCCACCATGAAGTCTGGTCACGGACCAGGTTGCGGGGGCATTGATCCCCCATAACCCTCTCCAGGTATACTCCAGGTGTTCATTTGTTGGTGACCCCGACTTTGTCATTGTTTGCAGAAACAGTTGCTAATCAAGAGGAAGTGGGGGGAGGTTTCCTGTCTGTAAATTTGGTTGTTAAATACATGTAGGAGCTGTCATTAACCCTTTCAGGGTCGACAGGCCCTCTCCGAGACTTGTTCTCAGGCTCGACAAATTTAAAAAAAAAAAATTATTTTTTCTTATGAAAAGATAGTCTTTTCCCTGTCATAATGACACTGAAAGTATGAAATTTGATGGAAAACTTATGGAATTATGCTCTCGCGAAGTTAGCAGTCTCGATGATGTTTATGCATCGGCGATTTTTGCCCACGTTGAGCCCTATTTTCGGCCAATTCCAGTATACTAGTCGACAAAAATCATAACTATTTCGCTAGACCTCCATTTTTTCTATCGAATGAGTACAAAAAACCACCCATTTACAGATTTCAACTATCCAATAAAGTGGTCAGAATTTAGCAATTTTGCCAATTTCACACAAATTTCAAAAGATGCCAATTTCCAAATAGGGTCCAGAATAAACAAGAGACATTCTTGGCACTAAAATAACATTTCCTCTGTTCATTAGTCACGTTTCCACGCCCTCTTACATTCTTTTGCTTTCCCCTTTGAATTTTTATTCTCACAAAAAATAGAAGATTTACTGTTATGCAGACTACTGCATTAGTGTAGAAATGTTATAAACAATATCAGCGCACTTGTGAAAGAATATTAGACTCGCCAGTTGACGTGTATTGGACGCGTAGCATGATTTGTTTACTTTTGAACTTTGGCAAAAATCGAAGATTTCTGCTACTTTGAGCTCAATTTCAAGGTACTTTTCATTGTAAAACCAATCAATATCGTCTCAATTTCTGTAATATGTCTTTCATTCTAAAAAATGAGACCAGGAAAACTAGAATACCATCATAAATACCATACGAAAATACAGTGCAAAGTTGCTGTTTTAAACCAAAAACAGTCGTTTTTTTTTTTTTCTCATTACGCACTGCGTGCTGGATTTTTTTTATACTGTGCACACTAACCGCAGAGACCCATTCTTTCATATGTAGGCTTACCAGCTTTCTCTCACTAGATTTGAGGGCGCTAGAATTTAGGCGTACAAGTACGTCAAAAACCCTTGTGCGTAAGCCGTACTAGTACGTCAGAAACCCTGAAAGGGTTAAGCAAGGGGGGGGGTGTATGTGTGTTTTTTTTTTTTTATGTTGAACACATGTTTGTATTATGTAGTTTTACTCAGTTTGCAGTGCTCATCATTCAAGTACTCTGGGTCCCCCTCAGAAATCATGATCACAAAATAGGTCGTACCTTACGACATCCTTCAACTGTCTAGGAAGTGATTAACACGTTCTTCAGGGTTTCATGGGGTAAATTTCCCTATGACTCGTGGATGGCATCTTAAAGCCATGGGAGTGGGCTGATATTCTTTTCCTAACAAGGAAACACAAGACACAAAACACACATGCGACATAACACTCGTGTCCATCTCTCCCTATGCAAAAATGCAGTGGATATAAAGGGCCCTAAGATATGGAATTCATTGCCTGAAAATACAAAAGGGCCCCTGCTGCACACCAATTCAGGGCACTACTTAGAAATCTCCTAGTCTTCCAAAACTAGCAACACACACACTATATATTACTATCACCACCATCAACTCAAAAATTGCCAAATTTTATAAGATTATTTCAAAAACTAAAATTTGTCTCATTCTCATTATGTATAATATGCTAAAATACGTATAATTCTGTAACTTGTTATTCAACTACGTACTTGTTAATTTAAGTACTATAAAACTGCTACTACCTCTGTTGGTATATAAAAAAAAACAATGTTCAATTTGAATCAACTATATGTCTAGTATTAAGTAGTATGTAAAGCATTAGGTTTAGTCTGTTCGAAATGCATCGGCATGATAGGGGCTTTCTTTGCACTTAGCAAATCAATATTGTAATTACACATTGTAAACTATACATGGAAATACTCCTTATAACATGTCAGTCACACATTGTAAACTATGCAAAGAAATAAAAATTTGAATTTGAATCTCCGCCCAGAGGTTCTCGATGTTGTTCAGGTCTGGGGTGTTTCCTAGCCAGTCATCGAAGATGGGTATTTTACAGTTACAAAGCCATGGAACAACAGATTTTGTTGTGTGACAAGAAACACTTTTGCATGAAAATCTTACCACACAGAGTGAAAGATTTGAGCCAATGATTACATACCAATTCTACATATATTATAGTTAATGTTATTGGGGACATTTTCCTAGGCTTCCCTGGACATGCTTTTGGTATGTGCATGTCATGAACACTGCCCTTAAAGAACCGATGTAACTGGGTTCTCACTGGACACTCGCACACATCACTGGCTTTTACTATTTCCTTTGTTTGATGGTTTGCTTTTTGTAATCCATTGATCTCTGCAATTATCTTGTCAGCGACTTGATCCTGCCCATATTAATTCTGCTATAGCCAAAAATGTCCAACAAATTTGGCCCTCAAGATTTCACGGTACAGATGGACTACAGACACAAAATCATCCATCACACACTGTCAGAAGGCACTTCGGAGTCAGTCAGTAGCTATAGTGAATCCTGAGATGTCCTATTTCAAGTTGCAAGGCCAGCATAACTTTTTGCCTCATCGACAAAAGTACCAGGGTAGGGTATTCTAGTGTTTTGGGCATTAAATTAAATTGGGTGCCCTCCACTCAGTGTACTTGAATAATGAGCAATGTAAGTTGCTTGAAATGTTGTGCATTCTATGGGCTCTTCAGTGATATATGTATATTATAAAAAAAAAAATTGAATTCTGAATTCAAATTTGAAAGCTTTAAGATGTTTTCCAATGTAAGGAGAGAGATACTGTTTACCACTTAATATGAATCATGAGGTGTAACATTGGGAAGTGATGCACTGACAGTTGACAGCTACATGGAACAGGTCAGCTGGCAAAAGTTACAAATTGTTCTTCAACCCTCCTAGTTAAAGTTTGATATCTTAATTGCTGTCTAACAGTTGTTGAGATCATACTTTATTGCACGCTTTAGATCATCAGAGTTTCTTGTATGTTATTCATCAACACAATTGACTCAAGTTGATGTTTGGTTGGCCTAAGCATAAATCAGCTCGGTGATTTAAGTTGTATATAGCTAATAACTTTTTGACACCATGGGGAAGTTGAAAAGAATTAGTCCTCTGTAAGCCATGTATGTTGTAAGAGTTACTAAAATCCCAGGAGCAAGGGGCTAGTAACCCCTTGTCCTGTATAAATTACTAAATTTAACCCCTTGACTGTTGCAACCCCAAATCCTGAGGCATCTCCTGGTGTGGCAAAATTTAAAAAAAAAAAAAATATTTTTTCTTATGAAATGATAGAGAATCTTTTCCCGATTGTAATGACACCAAAAGAACGAAATTTGATGGAAAACTGACGGAATTACGCTCTCGCAAAGTTAGCGACCTCGGCGATATTTACGAATCGGGGATTTTGCCCACTTTGAGCCCTATTTTCGGCCAATTCCATTGTTCCAGTCCACCAAACTCATTGCTATTTCTTTAGAACTCCATTTTTTCTATCGACTGAGTACAAGAAACTGCCCATTTACTGATTTCAACTACCCAATAACGCGGTCAGAAATTTGCAATTTGGCCAATTTCATGAAAATTAAAAAATATGATAATTTCAAAGTAGGATCCAGAATGAACAATGCTGACATTCCTGGCTCTAAAATAACATTTTCTTTATCAGTCACATCTTCAGGCCTCTGATATTACTCTTGCTTTCTATTTTGAATTTTTATTCAAACAACAAAATAGAAGATTTACTCTTATGCAGACTACTGCAATATTGTAATAATTGTATAATGTCAACCCATTCATGACTGCATATTAGAATGGCTAGTTGGACATTTATTGGACAATGACATAATTTGTTTACTTTTGAACATCGGCAAAAATCAAACATTTTCCCTACTTTGAGCTCTATTTCAAGGTTCTTTTCATAGTAAAACCAATCAAAATCGCCTCTATTTCTATAATATGTTTTCCATTCTATCAAATGAGACCAAGAAAACGAGAATACAAGCATAAATACTATACGAAAATAGACCACAAAGTTGGCATTTTAATTAAAAAAAAAATGTTTGTAGTTTTATTTTTTTTTCTCATTATGCACTGTGTGCTGCAGGATTTTTTTATATGGTGCACACTAACCACACAGACCCATTCTCTCACATGTGGGCCTACCAGTTTTCTCCTGCTTGATTTGAAGCTGCTAGAATTTACGAGTATACGTCAAAATCGGTTGCTTGTGAGACATGTATATACGACCAAAACAGTCAAAGGGTTAAAAAGAAAAACTTTTGTTTCTCTTTTTAGGTCACCCTGCATTGGTAAGATATGGCCAGTTTGTTGGAAAAAAAAACTTTGACTATTATGGCAGAATGAAGAGATGCAAGTTAAAATGTCACAATTGATAGGTGTAGAAGAATAATCAAATCAAATCAGTTCAAGTTTATTCTCTATAAAATGTGGGGTTTACATATTATAGGATATTGTGTGGTTTATATATTATAGGATATTGTGTGGTTTATATATTATAGGATATTGTGTGGTTTACATATTATAGGATATTGTGTGGTTTACATATTATAGGATATTGTGTGGTTTATATATTATAGGATATTGTGTGGTTTACATATTATAGGATATTGTGTGGTTTACATATTATAGGATATTGTGTGGTTTATATATTATAGGATATTGTGTGGTTTACATATTATAGGATATTGTGTGGTTTACATATTATAGGATATTGTGTGGTTTATATATTATAGGATATTGTGTGGTTTACATATTATAGGATATTGTGTGGTTTACATATTATAGGATATTGTGTGGTTTACATATAGGATATTGTGTGGTTTACATATTATATAAAACTAATTGCAGAGAGGGCCACTATCACACCTAGCATGACTAGGCATTTTGTTGACAAGAGGTGAATGAGGCATGCTTAATGAATACTTCATAGATAGGTTTCAGATGTGATTGTCTTGTAGTAATATCTTTTACTGTTTCCATGATTCATGTTTAAGCTAAGTTTTTTTTTTTTTTTTTTTTTTTTTTTTAATAGTTTTGAAGTGGTTGGCAGAAGGGAAACTCTTGGAATTTTTTGGTAGTGTGTTCCTGATTTTGGACCTTTCATGTGCATTGAGCTGTTGCTCAGGTTGAGATAAAGTTTGGGGACATCAGAGAGGTATTTTTTTATTTTATTATCACACCGGCCGATTCCCACCAAGGCAGGGTGGCCCGAAAAAGAAAAACTTTCACCATCATTCACTCCATCACTGTCTTGCCAGAAGGGTGCTTTACACTACAGTTTTTAAACTGCAACATTAACACCCCTCCTTCAGAGTGCAGGCACTGTACTTCCCATCTCCAGGACTCAAGTCCGGCCTGCCGGTTTCCCTGAATCCCTTCATAAATGTTACTTTGCTCACACTCCAACAGCACGTCAAGTATTAAAAACCATTTGTCTCCATTCACTCCTATCAAACACGCTCACGCATGCCTGCTGGAAGTCCAAGCCCCTCGCACACAAAACCTCCTTTACCCCCTCCCTCCAACCCTTCCTAGGCCGACCCCTACCCCGCCTTCCTTCCACTACAGACTGATACACTCTTGAAGTCATTCTGTTTCGCTCCATTCTCTCTACATGTCCGAACCACCTCAACAACCCTTCCTCAGCCCTCTGAACAACAGTTTTGGTAATCCCGCACCTCCTCCTAACTTCCAAACTACGAATTCTCTGCATTATATTCACACCACACATTGCCCTCAGACATGACATCTCCACTGCCTCCAGCCTTCTCCTCGCTGCAACATTCATCACCCACGCTTCACACCCATATAAGAGCGTTGGTAAAACTATACTCTCATACATTCCCCTCTTTGCCTCCAAGGACAAAGTTCTTTGTCTCCACAGACTCCTAAGTGCACCACTCACTCTTTTTCCCTCATCAATTCTATGATTCACCTCATCTTTCATAGACCCATCTGCTGACACGTCCACTCCCAAATATCTGAATACGTTCACCTCCTCCATACTCTCTCCCTCCAATCTGATATTCAATCTTTCATCACCTAATCTTTTTGTTATCCTCATAACCTTACTCTTTCCTGTATTCACCTTTAATTTTCTTCTTTTGCACACCCTACCAAATTCATCCACCAATCTCTGCAACTTCTCTTCAGAATCTCCCAAGAGCACAGTGTCATCAGCAAAGAGCAGCTGTGACAACTCCCACTTTGTGTGTGATTCTTTATCTTTTAACTCCACGCCTCTTGCCAAGACCCTCGCATTTACTTCTCTTACAACCCCATCTATAAATATATTAAACAACCACGGTGACATCACACATCCTTGTCTAAGGCCTACTTTTACTGGGAAAAAATTTCCCTCTTTCCTACATACTCTAACTTGAGCCTCACTATCCTCGTAAAAACTCTTCACTGCTTTCAGTAACCTACCTCCTACACCATACACTTGCAACATCTGCCACATTGCCCCCCTATCCACCCTGTCATACGCCTTTTCCAAATCCATAAATGCCACAAAGACCTCTTTAGCCTTATCTAAATACTGTTCACTTATATGTTTCACTGTAAACACCTGGTCCACACACCCCCTACCTTTCCTAAAGCCTCCTTGTTCATCTGCTATCCTATTCTCCGTCTTACTCTTAATTCTTTCAATTATAACTCTACCATACACTTTACCAGGTACACTCAACAGACTTATCCCCCTATAATTTTTGCACTCTTTTATCCCCTTTGCCTTTATACAAAGGAACTATGCATGCTCTCTGCCAATCCCTAGGTACCTTACCTTCTTCCATACATTTATTAAATAATTGCACCAACCACTCCAAAACTATATCCCCACCTGCTTTTAACATTTCTATCTTTATCCCATCAATCCCGGCTGCCTTACCCCCTTTCATTTTACCTACTGCCTCACGAACTTCCCCCACACTCACAACTGGCTCTTCCTCACTCCTACAAGATGTTATTCCTCCTTGCCCTATACACGAAATCACAGCTTCCCTATCTTCATCAACATTTAACAATTCCTCAAAATATTCCTTCCATCTTCCCAATACCTCTAACTCTCCATTTAATAACTCTCCTCTCCTATTTTTAACTGACAAATCCATTTGTTCTCTAGGCTTTCTTAACTTGTTAATCTCACTCCAAAACTTTTTCTTATTTTCAACAAAATTTGTTGATAACATCTCACCCACTCTCTCATTTGCTCTCTTTTTACATTGCTTCACCACTCTCTTAACTTCTCTCTTTTTCTCCATATACTCTTCCCTCCTTGCATCACTTCTACTTTGTAAAAACTTCTCATATGCTAACTTTTTCTCCCTTACTACTCTCTTTACATCATCATTCCACCAATCGCTCCTCTTCCCTCCTGCACCCACTTTCCTGTAACCACAAACTTCTGCTGAACACTCTAACACTACATTTTTAAACCTACCCCATACCTCTTCGACCCCATTGCCTATGCTCTCATTAGCCCATCTATCCTCCAATAGCTGTTTATATCTTACCCTAACTGCCTCCTCTTTTAGTTTATAAACCTTCACCTCTCTCTTCCCTGATGCTTCTATTCTCCTTGTATCCCATCTACCTTTTACTCTCAGTGTAGCTACAACTAGAAAGTGATCTGATATATCTGTGGCCCCTCTATAAACATGTACATCCTGAAGTCTACTCAACAGTCTTTTATCTACCAATACATAATCCAACAAACTACTGTCATTTCGCCCTACATCATATCGTGTATACTTATTTATCCTCTTTTTCTTAAAATATGTATTACCTATAACTAAACCCCTTTCTATACAAAGTTCAATCAAAGGGCTCCCATTATCATTTACACCTGGCACCCCAAACTTACCTACCACACCCTCTCTAAAAGTTTCTCCTACTTTAGCATTCAAGTCCCCTACCACAATTACTCTCTCACTTGGTTCAAAGGCTCCTATACATTCACTTAACATCTCCCAAAATCTCTCTCTCTCCTCTGCATTCCTCTCTTCTCCAGGTGCATACACGCTTATTATGACCCACTTCTCGCATCCAACCTTTACTTTAATCCACATAATTCTTGAATTTACACATTCATATTCTCTTTTCTCCTTCCATAACTGATCATTTAACATTACTGCTACCCCTTCCTTTGCTCTAACTCTCTCAGATACTCCAGATTTAATCCCATTTATTTCCCCCCACTGAAACTCTCCTACCCCCTTCAGCTTTGTTTCGCTTAGGGCCAGGACATCCAACTTCTTTTCATTCATAACATCAGCAATCATCTGTTTCTTGTCATCCGCACTACATCCACGCACATTTAAGCAACCCAGTTTTATAAAGTTTTTCTTCTTCTCTTTTTTAGTAATTGTATACAGGAGAAGGGGTTACTAGCCCATTGCTCCCGGCATTTTAGTCGCCTCATACGACACGCATGGCTTACGGAGGAAAGATTCTTTTCCACTTCCCCATGGACAATAGAAGAAATAAAAAAGAACAAGAGCTATTTAGAAAAAGGAGAAAAACCTAGATGTATGTATATATATATATGCATGTGCGTGTCTGTGAAGTGTGACCAAAGTGTAAGTAGGAGTAGCAAGATATCCCTGTTATCTTAGCGTGTTTATGAGACAGAAAAAGAGAGGTATTTATTTCTTGCATTATGCCAGTGAGTTTTGCTCCCTCTCTACAGAAAAAGCTTCGGAGTTGGGTTTATATTTGTATTGATTATTCAGTATATAGTATGTACAAAAGTAAGAATGTTTGCATGTTGAATAAATTTGACCTTTTGAGGAGCAGGGTGTGTCATCTTGCATTTGCTCAAGTGATCATTTGAACACAAGGTTTTTATTGAGTTACTAGTGACTAGGTGATTTCCTGTTATATATCTCAGTCACAGACACTGTAGATGAGATAAGGATAGAGTAGCCCAGAGTAATGAGGGTTGAGGCACATAGTAACTTATCTTAAAAGAGGATGCACACTGTTTTGGAGACTGAATATGTTCTGAATGTGTTAGTGTTCAACAGTTGTTAACAATAGGGGATATCTTCTACAATTCTGTTGCTAACCATTGTTTGGCATGAGCTACCTCCACTTGTGGGTCCCACTCACCTGTGATGTCATCCTCAACCTGCTGCACTTCACTCTTGTTCTTGTACACAAGTCTCTGGCATCATGCTTCTGCTTTGCAAAGACTAAGAGACTGGCTATCCCAGACCGAGTGACTGATCACCTTAAAGCACCTCTCCATATACTGTCTTTATGGTAATTACCTCTGTATTCAACTGATGATGCCTGCTGTGCAGCCAAAGAAGTTTTGTCAATAAATATACCCAAGTGTAGCATTTGTGTTCTACTCAACAGGAGGGGTGTGCTAGTCACTTTTGCTGGTATCAGTATTATCCTAAAGGTGAACATCGACATCATTGTCTATTGGCAAAATTTGACAGTATCAGCAAAAAATTTGGTATCGCCTCATCGCTAAACAGAATTTAGTCGACAATATGACGTAGTTTACTACTTATGATTACATTTATAGTCATTTGGGATGGTATCCCTCCCACTAAGGCAGGGTGACCCAAAAAAGAAACTCGCCATGATTCACACAGTCAGTTTTTGCAGAGGTGCACAGATATGACAGTTCAGATGTCACTAAACAGCAAATATTCCAAACTCCTCCTTTAAAGTGCAGGCATTGCACTTCCCACCTCCAGGACTCGAGTCCAGCTAACCTGTTTTCCTGAATCCCTTCACGAAATATTACCTTGCTCACAAATATGGTTTTTGGGACTTCACAGCTCGCCACTTCCCAAAATCAATTAGTCTCCGCTCCTGTCTAACACACACACGTGCCTGCTGTATGTCCAGGCCTCTTGCACACAACCTCTTTTATCCTCTCCCTCCATCCTTTCCTAGGGTGACTTCTACTCCTCCTCCTCCTCCTCCTCCCCTCCCGTACAGATTTATACACCCTCTAAGTCATCCTGTTTTGCTCCATCCTCTTTAAATAACCAAACCTTTTCAACAACCCCCTCTTCAACCCTCTGAATAATATTTTTAGTAACTCCACACCTAATTTCCACGTGACGAATTCTCTGCACAATATTTAAGCCACACATTGCCCTTAGACACGACATGTCCACTGCTGCCAGCCTCCTCCTTGCTGCAACATTTACAACCCATGCCTCACACCCATATAATAGTGTTGGTACTGCCATACTCTCACACA
Source organism: Cherax quadricarinatus (assembly GCF_038502225.1). Lineage (NCBI taxonomy): Eukaryota > Metazoa > Arthropoda > Malacostraca > Decapoda > Parastacidae > Cherax > Cherax quadricarinatus. The sequence goes on along the minus strand of NC_091317.1, from coordinate 33,260,113 downwards.
TTCCCTTCTTTGCCTCTATGGATAACGTTTTTTTGTTTCCACAGATACCTCAATGCACCACCCACCTTTTTCCTTCATCGATTATATGGTTAGCCTTGTCCTTCATAAACCCATCCTCTGACAAGTCTACAACCAAATATCTGAACACATTCACTTCTTCCATAGTCCCTCCTTCCCTCCACTGTGATATCAAATTTTTCTTTACCCAACTCATTTGATACCCTTTTCACCTTGCTCTTACTTATGTTCACTTTCAACTCTCTTCCTTTACACACCCATATAGGGCTATTTGGTCATTGGTATAAGCTGTCATACAAGATTGTATTTGTACATTTAGGATACTCCCACCATACAAGTCTGCATTTACTGTCACTTTTACTGTTACTTAAATTTACATTTACATTTACTGTTACTTAAATTACTAAATTACTTGGTATGTCTTCATGTGTACATTAACAATGAAAGTGCCCCAGACAAAATAGGCTGAATTTGATGTATTTTTGGTGATAATTATAAAAATTTAGTATGTACTTGCGTATATTTTTCTTTGTAATATATTTAATGTTTTTTTTTTTATGGTCTCTGGCACTTGCTTATTGACTTGCAGAAATGTTATGGTTGAAGATGTGACATGTTGCAGAATAAACTTTTATTGGCACACCACTTTGCTCTGGAGAGAACTTTATCAAGTTGAAAGCCCATGGTTATGCGAAGAATTTGATGAAACTCTACATAGTGGAAGGTTGCAATTAAAGTTCATTCTGCAACATGTCGCCTTCCTTCACTACCGTCAGCAGCATGCCATTTGTACCAAACTGTTATATTTATTTCCCGTATTGTGTTTTCACAATGTATCATTGTCATAACTTATGACATTATTTCTTTTATCTCTTTCATGCACTGGATGCTGCCTTGTACAGAGAGTAAGTTGCATGATTCTTGTATTTGCCATGGAAAAGTTTTCTTTTTCTGTTCTCTTGTTTGTCTTAATTCCGCACACAAGTCGCATGCATCCTAGCATCTTGACAACTAGAAAAAAAAAAAATTCTTGCCTCAATTTTCTAACGATAGTGCTTAAACAATTGCTCGTTAATGTATGGTGAAGAAACTACCCTAGTGTTATGTCGCATATGTGGATAAAATGTATTGGTGAAATCAGCAACTCAAGACCCCAATATTGTTAATTATTTTGGGAATTATTTGTGGGAGAGGAGTATGTGTGATTGGTTGTGATCGTTTTTTTTGTGGTTGGTTGGTGGTTTGTGGTTGGTTGGTTGGTTGTTTGTGGTTGTTCGTGATTATGATTGGTTGTGATTGACCTTTGACTAAATTATTATAATTGACTGTGATTGGCTATTTGGTATTTAGAAGAGCAGAGCTCTCCCTGTGGTGTCACATCTTGATTTTTTTTTTCTTAAAGAACACACTACCTCTTGGATCCTATTTCAGCATTTCATTTGGCTCCTTCCCCTCGGAAAAAAAAAATGCATTCATTGAATAGTTGTCTTCCCAGAGGTGTGCAGACATCACAGTTCAAATGACCTTCTGAACTGCTACATTCCTGTCACTCCCTCAGAATGCAATGCTGATTTGGGAAGACCTTTTTTTTTTTTTTTTTTTTTTTTTTAAGTGGTTAGCCCTGCTAATGATGCTAACAGATTCTTCCTTTTGTATTGTTTTTTGATGTGGTTTTAACATCACCTCTTTTTGTCCTGTCTATTTTCGAAGACATTTTTTTGTTTTCAAGCTTTCTTTGTAATTCATATTTCTTCATTCTTGGAGTTATTTGTGGCATATCATTTAGCTTTTTCTTTGTTTACAGTATCTTTGTTTGGTAAGTATAACTAATTATGGTCTAACACATTTTGAGTTTAGTTTACCTTTGCATGTGTTCAGCATCAAAGTTTCAACTAGGGTAGACTTCTGAGTTCGTACTCAGGTCACCAATTTATCCTCTTGTATTCAAAGTGCCACAGATTTTCCATAGATGGGAGTTAACATCTCATTGGTTGTCAGGGTTTGCATTAACTATTGATGCAAATACGTTTTCTGTCCATAAATTGTAATTTATTTATTTATTTATTTTTATTTTTTTTTTAAGATTTGCTTGCCCACAGAATGGGTATGGGGTACATAATAAAGATATTAAACTAAACTAACACTGGCCGTCTCCCTAGTTTTTTTTTTTTTTTTTTTTTAACAAGTCAGCTGTCTCCCACCAAGGCAGGGTGACCCAAAAAGAAAGAAAATCCCCAAAAAGAAAATACTTTCATCATTCAACACTCACCTCACTCACACATAATCACTGTTTTTGCAGAGGTGCTCAGAATACAACAGTTTAGAAGTATATAAGTATAAAGATGCACAACATATCCTTCCAAACTGCCAATATCTCAAACCCCTCCTTTAAAGTGCAGGTATGGTCACCAAAAAAACACACATTCACCGTCATTCATTCAGATGCTGTCTTGCCAAAGATGTGTTGACATCACAGTTCAGATGAGGCTCCACCTTGGAGGAATGGTGATGTAGTTCAGAGGGTTATTTGAATTGTGATGTCTGCATACACACCTTTGGCAAGATAGATTTTGAATGAATGAATAATTTTTTTTTTTTCCTCACCTACCTTGTTGAGATATGTATGTTAAAAAAAAAATGTAGTGCTGTTTATGAAATTGCTCAGTGTCCAGAATATCTTGCTGCCAATTTTGTCAAGACTGAGAACCAAAGCAATCATAGTACTAGAGGGAGAGAGCACAACTTTGTAGTACCCAGGCTTAAAACACCTTTTATTGTACATCAATAAAGAAATGGAACAGATTACTTGCACATGTCAAAGCCAGTCATAGCATGAACCAGTTCAAGAAGAGTGCCAAAAGGTCTGATGAATGTAGTGACAGAAAGGGAGGAGAATGATTTTTTATTTTTTTTATCTAATGCATTTGAATATAACTTATTTTACCTTATTCCTAGTATATCTCCTTTATAGTATAATAAGATATGTATTATCTCCTTTATAGTGTAATAATAAGGAATTAAAAGGACCCCAATGGAAACTGACTGTTTTTTGGGGGTTATCTTAGGTTCTCTACACATATGCTATGTATGATAATCTATAACTGTATTTGTGTATACCTGAGTAAACTACTTACTTTACTTATAAATTAATTATGTATGAATGAATAAAATGGACATAGTGCAATACTTTTTTCACTTGTGTAACAATACTGATAATGTATTCTAATTATAAATGGTATACAGTTCTTATTTCTCTTGTGCTTCATGAAGCCTAAATCAATATTAACCTACTAATATTTTGTTAAACTGCGCATTCTACTGCGTATAGCATTGGCTAAAAAAAATGCTTGGCAAATTACTATGTTATGCTTTATTTTATCCTTAATATGATGGTACTGTATCATCAAATGGTTGTAATTTAAGTCTAATCTTTTTCTTCAACAGGATGGGTATGGTGGATACATTGCGTCTTATCTACAAGGAGAATGGCATTACTCGAGGTTTGTATAGAGGAATGAGCATTAATTATATGCGAGCAATTCCAATGGTGGCCGTCTCCTTTTCAACATATGAAATTACAAAGCAAATGTTAGGCCTAGATACTGGACTTAGTATCAAGGCTGGGTAGTTTTCATTCTATATTAGCATTCAAGTGCACTTTTTGAAGGGACATAAAGTAGGGCCTCAACTTAAGATGTTAATTCCTTTTTTGAAGTCATTGTTAGTGTTTGATACTCAGAACATGTTTGCCATAGATACCAATGTTGTAATTGAAGATGAGCTCTTGAGCTTTAAAATTCCTTTTCTACTTTCATTTATTTTTTTATTTGAGGCTGTTTACCAAATAGTTAAATCATTACTGTTTTTTCCACATACCAATAATATTAAACATTGTTTAATTTACTATACAGTAAGTATTTATTAATCGGAATGGAGTTTGTGTCAGAGATTTAATAATATGAGTGAACAAACACTAGGACACATTTATTAGAAAGTGTCTGTCCTGGAACCTTGATTACTTCTAACATAGAAGTTGAAAATAACAGTATATATAGGCAGAAAGTTGAGTATGAGTGACACTGACCTGAAAAATGCAATTTGGACTATTTGAGATGTCAGATAGTGAGGTCACATGATTCCTGTGTCACATAAGTTCAGCTTTACCTGGTTGAGTATCATATATGCCAGTGTTTTTCAAAAATACTGGCATATATGATGCTCAACCAGGCAAAACTCAGCCTATCTAACAAAGCAGGAATCATTTGACTTCATTGTCTACCTGACCTCATCCCAAATAAGTCTTGCATTTTTCAGGTCACTGTGTGTCACACTCCACTTTCTGCCTATATATGCTGCTATTTTTCAGCCTCTGTGTTGGAAGTGATCAAGGTCCCAGGACCAAAAAGCTTAATGATAAATGCCCTAGTGTTCTTTTGCCTGTCCTTTAAAATCAATTTATTGGTGTCAGTTACCAATGTTTATACCACCTGTCAGAGGAAGAGAGGGTGAGATACAGAAAGAAGAGGGAAGGGGAAGGAATGGAGTAGGGTATGTAGTGTGGGAAGGTAGTGGTGAATATAATTGTGTGAGGGTTATAGCATAAGGTACCCACAGCTTGCCCACTGACCATATCCAGCTGCCACTCGGTGTACAGTAATTATTTAATCTTACAGATCTTGACCCATCTCTACTAAAAAAAAAAATCTAACATTTTACATGCATAAAAAGATTTTCTTATAAACTGAGACTTATTTTTATTAAAATGGCAATTTTGCAGTGTATTTTTGTACGTTTTTTTATGGTTGTATTCAAAGTGTCTTGGTCTCAATTGATAGAATGGAAGATATATTACAGAAATAGAGATGATTTTGATTGGTTTTAGTACCGAAAATAGCTTGAAATTGAGCTCAAAGTAGCACAACCGTTCAGTTTTTGCCAATGTTCAAGAGTAAACAAATGACATCACTCGTCTAATTCACGTCGGCTGGTATTATTTATACAGTTATCAAAATATTGCATAACAGTAAATCTATTTTTTGGTGTGAATAAAAATTCATTATGTGAATAAAAAATCAAAGTGGAATTTATCTATAAAGCCTGGAAACATAACTAATAAACAAAGAAAATGTTATTTTAGTTCCAGGAATGCCTGCATTGTTTATTCAGGACCCTATTTTGAAATTGGAATATTTTGAACTTTGTGTGAAATTCGCCAAATTACCAATTTCCAATAATCTTATTGGGTAGTTGATTTGGCGATTTCTCATGCACAATCGATAAAATAGAAGTAATACTAGCAAAATAGCTAAAAATTTGGTCGACTGGAATAATATAATTGGCCTGAAATGGGAGTCAGTGGGCAAAATCGCTGATACGTAAATATCACTGATGCAGCAAAATCTGGGAGAGTGTAATTTCATCAGTTTTCCTGTCAAATTTCGTACTTTTTATTACCTTCAGAAAGATTCTCTACCATTTCATAAGAAAAAAATAACATTTCTTTTGAAAATTCTTGGACCCTGTAGACAAGTTTCAGATCAGGGGTCTGGACCCAGAAAGGGTTAAATCTATGGTTCTTGACCAGTCTGTACCCCCACATAATTTCTCTATACATGCATAAAGTGAACATCCACAAAGTATTAATAAATTTGGTAAAAAGAAAATTGTATGTTTTGCATAATTTGTTTGAATATTTGCAATACAGGTACTTAATTTTAACTACAAATGAGTTTTGTAAGTAATTAGTAAGTACTAAGGTCATGCGCAAGATGCAGATCACAGTGTGGTAAATTGGGGCCCTACTGTATTTATAATTAGGGATTTGGACTTTTATTTGATAAATAGAAATAATTCCTAGACAATTTTATGTATAAAATTTCATATAACTTACGTTGTTATAAGTAAATTCTTGCCAGATGTATAGTTAAGTACTGTATAGAGACTCAAGAAATATATAATTAATCTTTGCTTTCTGAAAGCAAGAGACTTTTGTATAGGTAATGGTGAGTCACTTAGTATTAATACATTCATGGGACAGTGTTAAATTTTACGGGTCATACAGCTCCTGAGAATGGGAGGCAATCAGGTTGGTTCCAAGGAAGGGGAAGATGGGTTCACATTCTTGAATCAAGAGCCCCCTTACTGGCATCAAGGCACTGTTTTTGAGAGATGAGAAGCATAATTTATCATGACATTAATTTTATTAGCACCAGATCCCTAAATCACATTCCAGGACCTGTCCCACATCACGTGTTACACTCTGTGTTAATTATGCACAAAGATCTGCTACTATGGTTGTATAGTTTGTAATATATATATAAATTTTTAATTTATTGTTGACATACGTTTATTAGATGTGTTAAAGGATTGATTGTCTAGAGACTCAAATCTCTTGTTTTCTCAAATACTGTTTTTCTAATAGATGAAATGTTATTTATTACTAAGAAAGAATCCATTCAGATGTATGTGTGGTGATGCTAGGCAGCTACAACCTATTTTCACCCATATTCCATTATTATTTAAGATGAATAAGTACATAAAGCCTGGTAAGAGATGAGGTATACAAATAAAGGGAATCAGTGGGTGAACACATTTAAAATAGTTCATTATACTGTAAGTTGTCAGTTTTATAAGCCAAAGATATAAAGCCACTTTATTATCTTTGATGAACAATGTAAAACAGGTGAACAACATGCATTGATGAATATATTTTTGTTATGACTGTAGTCTTAAGAATTTATTCTATTGACATAATATGTGTATGTTGGGAGACTTTTTAAGGAAATTTTATGGGTCTATTATAGGAACAAATTATAGAGTATAGTACTAGCATATATTTTAAGGTTACACTACTTTGGATAAGTAATGAATTTTAATTACATTCAGTTTGTGAATGTCTAAACAAACTTGATCTTTCTTTCGACGCACCGTCCGTATCCCACCAAGGTGGGGTGGCCCAGAAAGAAAAACAAAAGTGACACAAACTTGATATTGTTACATTAGTTATTAGTGAAAGTTTACATTTAGGAAAGAATGATTTGCATGTACTGGCCTTCCTTGCTTTGCACAAGTGACATATACTATGAGACTCCCACACAGAACAAACACGGTTACAGTACTGTAATGATTGAGATTGCTTCTTGCACATAGTATTGTTCCATTTTTACTATATAAATTGTTTTAAGTAATTTAAATTCCCAAAAATTTAAATTTTGTTCACATTTGTAATGATCATACATTTTAATGGGTTTTGAAGCATGATTAAGCTTACCTTAACAAGAGCAAAGCAGTTTGCCAACCTGCTGATTGGCTACCTCCACAGTAATTTTTTTTTTTTACTTAGCTATGAGTTATATCTGCTTAATTTTTTGCAGTAATAACGATAATGCAGTGCTGATAACAAGCTTCCAATAAAAGAGCAGTGGACTGCTTTATTAATATTGACTACCCTTAAGCAAGGGTGGGTGTCTTTTGTACCATATTGCTGTATTATATCTCAATATTTTCTCCTTACCACAAATCAAAAATCACATAAGAACAAGTCAGTTCATGTGCAGTAAAAATATTGTTCATATAAAAAGCAAATTGACACAGAGCAAAGTTCATGCCTGGGCAGCAAGATGGGTAGAGTGCAGTCAGACCTCCAGATTTGCAAGGGTTGTTCCTAGAAGTCCTGCAAATTTAGAATCTGCACAATCACAAAATTCTGTTTCACATAAACAGTCATATTTACTCATTTTGTGTTGGATTCCATATTTTTTAAATAGTATTACTCTAGTTATTACTGATATTAATAATGACCATAGAGATGTGGACACTGAAAATTAAGTACATTTTGAGTAAAATCTTTCAGCTTTCAATTTAGTGGTTACATGCCAAGTGAAAACAAAATTTGCATGACAAAAGCTGATAATTAAAAGTACTTGTGGAATTATTTTTTACCAAAAGCCTTCCAAGATAAATGTAAGTTAGAAAACCTAGAGACATGAGTTTGATTTCATATATGTAAATGTGCGAGAGAGTTCTTTTCTATTTCTATTTGTAGTTACAAATTAGGTCATGGTGTCCCACCTTTAGGGGTCAATTTGTTGCATAAGTGATCAGTAGACATTACTGCTGATTACTAAAGAATTCTGTGATCTGAACTGATATGTGAAGTTACACTAATCTCTACAGTTTTGTTTACAAAGTATATGAGAGTAATTATTGATGGTTCTTAATTTTATATCCATTGTTGATAAGGGTATTATATTTTGTTTTTTACATTTTAAGGGAAAACATGTATATGCACATACACATATACATGCATGCATGAACAGGAAGGATGTGATAATGACATAAAATACTGAGAGGAATTGACAAGGTGAACAGGCACAAAATGTTTCAGAGATAGGATACAGGAACAAGGGGACACAACGTTGAAAACCAGATGGTTCATAGGGATATTAGGAGCATTTCTTCAGCCTTAGAATTGTCAGGAAGTGAAACAGTCTGGATTGTGAAGTAGTAGAGGCAGGATCCATATATAGCTTTAAAAAGAGATATGATAAAGCTGTTAGAGCTGGGAGAGAGTGGGCCTAGTAGCGGCCAGTAAAGAGGCAGGACCAGGAGCTGTGACTCAACCCCTGGAACAACATATAGGCGAGTACATACGTATATGTACACATGCACGTGTGACTGCTCTAAGTCTATTGACAAGTGCCTTTGATAACTACTAACTACTACAGATACACACAAAAAACTCTTGATTACTAATACATATGCACTCAGAACAACACATGCATTTACTCTCATCCACTTTAAGCACACTGGCCATCTTCCACTGAGGTAGGGTGACATTATAAAGAAATGCTTTCACCATTGCTCTCTCCATCAGTGTCTTGCCAGAGGAACGTAGATACTTGTCGGTTTTCAAAACCATTCATCACACGTAGATACCATTCAGATGCCCCTCTAAACTGCAGCATCCTCTCGCCCGTCTTTTAAGAGTGCAGGCACTGTACTTCCCACCTCCAGGGCTCCAGTCCAATTAACTGGTTTCCCTGAATCCCATTATAAATGTTACCTTGCTCACACTCCAACAGCACAGTCATAAAAACCACTTGTCTGTGCTCCTATCTAACACTCTGAAACACCCGCTGGATGTCCAAGCCCCTCGTGTACTCACTTGTATACCCACTTACTCGACCACACATGCATGTTTACCCAAATTATACATACATACACATTTACTCATTCACACACATGTATGTTTACCAAATTCATTGAGCATATACATCTTGCATACATCCGTACTCATAAGTCATAAACATTTACTCAACTTCACTCACATTCTAACATTTCTGTTAGGTGTAGTTAAACACTTGGCATTTTTATTTTTTAATGTTATTATTCATGTTATTACAGTATTTTCTTGTATATATCCCATTCACTGAATTTTTTACTAGGTAAAACATATTTATTTTTTTTTTTTTTTTTTTAGCCCCTACTAACAAATTGCACAACTTTTTATTATGCTCGATTTTAGACTTGGTTTTAATTTTTATATTTAGTCTTGCATGTATATTATCATTCTCCAAATTTCCAAACTACGAATTCTCTGCATTATATTCACACCACACATTGCCCTCAGACACGACATCTCCACTGCCTCCAGCCTTCTCCTCGTTGCAACATTCATCACCTATGTTTCACACCCATACAAGTGTATCGGCACAACTATACTCTCATAAATTCCCCTCTTTGCTTCCAAGGACAAAGTTCTTTGTCTCCACAGACTCCTAAGTGCACCACTCGCCCATTTCCCCTTCATCAATTCTATGATTTACCTCATTCTTCATAGACCCATCTGGTGACATATCCACTCCTAAATATCTGAATACATTCACCTCCTCCATACTCTCTCCCTCCAATCTGATATCCAATCAATCATCACCTAATCTTTTTGTTATCCTCATAACCTTACTCTTTCCTATATTCACAATTTTTTTCTCTTACCCTACCAAATTCATCCACCAACCTCTGCAACTTCTCTTCAGAATCTCCCAAAAGCACAGTGTCATCAGCAAAGAGCAACTGTGACAACTCCCACTTTGTGTTTGATTCTCTATCTTTTAACTCCACACCTCTTGCCAAGACCCTTGCATTCACTTCTCTTAGGACAAGGTGTGGGATTACCAAAACTATTATCCAGAGGGCTGAGGAGGGGTTGAGGTGGTTCGGGCATGTAGAGAGAATGTAACAAGACAGAATGACTTCGAGAGTATAAATCTGTAGTGGAGGGAAGGCGGGGTAGGGGTCAGCCTAGAAAGGGTTGGAGGGAGGGGGTAAAGGAGGTTGTGTGCGCGAGGGGCTTGGACTTCCAGCAAGCGTGTGCGAGCGTATTTGATAGGAGTGAATGAAGACAAATGGTTTTTAATACTTGATGTGCTGTTGGAGTGTGAGCAAGGTAACATTTATGAAGGGATTCAGGGAAACCGGCAGGCTGGACTCGAGTCCTGGAGATGGGAAGTACAGTGTCTATACTCTGAAGGACGGGTGTTAATGTTGCAATTTTAAAACTAGTGGAAAGCACCCCTCTGGCAAGACAGTGATGGAGTGAATGATGAAAGTTTTTTTTTTTTTTTTCGGGCCACCCTGCCTTGGTGCGAATCAGCTGATGTGTTAATAAAAAAAAAATGTATGTTATATACTTCATTAATTTTATACAAATTGTTTTTTCGTTAAATTTGAGCATTTGTCTGTACAGGTGCCCTGCGACTTATGATGGTTCAACTTTACTATGTTGCAAAAGCTATTACTACTTTGGAGGTGAAGCTTAAGATAATTACCCATCATGAAGGCAGAAAGTCTGTAACTTGTATATTGTTTTTACTTTTCAATACTGGTATTTATTTAGTAATTACACCTACCATCCGACTTACGACCTGCTCGACTTATGACCGTGTTTTTTATGCCAAATTTCTGGGAAATAAACAACTATTTGTGTTGTACAGTGTTTATCCTAAACCTTACAGTATAAAATACAGTACTAACAACATAAAAAGTAAAGTAAAACATGAAATACCAAAATAAAACAATAAAATAGTCATTACAAAAATGTTTTGTTGATATTCAGTAGTAAAGTTTGACTTATGACTGGTTTCTCGGAACCAAACTCGGTCGTAAGTCGGATGGTAGGTGTATTTGTTTATTCAGAGAGTTATTTACATATTTAGCATATAGTATTCGTATTTGACTTAGCCTATGTTCATATTTTCGACTTAGGTTCGTCAGAACATATTATTATTATTATAATAATCAAAAAGAAGCGCTAAGCCACAAGGGCTATACAGCTCGTCAGAACATAACCGCATTGTAAGTCGAGGAGCACCTGTTAATATGCAGCCTTTCCTCACTTAACGATGGAGTTCCATTCCTAAGACTGTCGGTAAATGAATTTGTCACTAAGGAGCATACTATAATGGTGGTGGGTTTGTCGACCATCTTTGATATTGCTTTGTCACCTTCGCACCATTTATAACATTTTTAGTATATTTTCTAAATGTTTATACAGTAGTTTACTGTATGTTGTGATACAGAATAGAGGAAATCAGCTCTAATATACATTATTTAGGTATACTGGTCCGAGAGCCCGTCGTCAGTTAACTAATGCGTTGCTAAGTGAGGAGAGGCTGTACAGTAAAGGTAACATTTGTTAGAGCGCCGGCTTGCCATAGGTTCGAATCCTGTGTACTTTTTGAAGTGTTGCAGTCGTGTTAAAATTCTGAGTCTGAGACAACATATTTGTAAGATTATTATTATTCCTTTTAATGCTCTGTGTAATAAGTTTTGCAAAAAATTACTATCACTTTTGTTACTTAACTATGAATTATATATATTTTTTTTTTTTTTTTGCAGTTTTAAATACAGTATTTTAATACCTATTGTTTTGTTTATGATCAATGTGTGTGTGTGTGTGTGTGTGTGTGTGTGTGTGTGTGTGTGTGTCCTCTGAATCATAGATACTTTTCTGAGTCAGGGGCTGAGGGGGCCTACAGTGCATGCAAAAGAAATCATCGACTCTGTAAAAATTATCAACATTTTACATAAAAAAAAAAAATTAATAAAAGGAGAAATGATACAATGAACTGAAAACTTACTATACATGTATTTTTAACCTAATGTTGGGTCATTCTGCTGTTAGCTTTAATTACCTGTTTTATTCTTGAGAATGCTAATATCAGAGATTCTTGAAATAGTTATCTTTGCAACTCCAAATTTTCTTCAGTTCACTAGGGCCAAAATAGAAGCATTTTCTTCCATACTAAACTTACAGGACCCGTTACAATCACTGGTAACTAAAATATTAGCTGTCTAACAATCCAACAGGAAGTCCAAAATAGGGGTCAAAAGCACATGAAAATTCATCCTCCTATAGCGTCTCCAAGGTAAGTAAGTGAGAGAGATGAGCGGAATTCATTACTAGTATACATATGAGCTGCCTGACATAGTGGAACCTTGGTACTCTAACAGTTCGGCATTTGAACGCTTTGTTCGGTAAACAAATTGCTCAGTAGTCGACTGTTTGCTCGGCACTCGACCAAACAAACATGACCTGCCAGAACTTCACTGTAAACTGTTTCTTTGCATTTTTTGATGTTATTTAAACAAATAAAAAAGTCACCACGGGGCCTAAGAGGGATTAGTGATAACCAACCAACCAAAAAGAAAATTAGTTAGGAAAAATTTGTTCGGTACTCAAACAGAACAGCACTTGAACAGCCTTCTGGAACCAATTAAGTTTGAGTGCCGAGGTTCCACTGTACAAGCATCATCAATAACATTGCCCATATGCTGTCTAGTGAACAGGGAAATGATAAAAAGTTGATATTTGTTGCTTTAGTTTGTTTTTTCTGCTCTTGTGATTTCTTTTGCAGGCACCATACCTGGAATACACCACCTACGTCTTACCTTATGCCTACTACTAGCTACAGTATAGTTTTACATGTGCTATTATGCTCAGTTCAGCCTCCACTTGCCCATCGTTTTAGTGTGCCGGTTCCAGCTGTAGGCTCTGCACCTGCTCAGCAGCAGTTATCAAGCAGAAGAATATCACTGAGTAAGGTGGCAGAGCTGTGGTCCCTCTTGGACCCCCAGTTTAGAATGGTATCTTTTAGAGCTCAGAATGTACCTTTCTGCTGTCTGGCCCACCAGTATTGAGAAATGGAGAAGGCAGCTGTCAAGTGAAAATGAAATCTGTGGGAAATTATCCATGAGATATGAGTGAGTGAGGTATGAGGAGTGACTTCTTCAGAAAAAGGTTGTTGAAAACTGTTATTGAGGATCATTGTATTCCGCCCAGGCAAAGCCAGAACCAGAAAGTGGTACTTCACCCAGCCATTTCACAGATACAGAAACACTAAGAAAATTATATTCATGTGGAGGTATTTAACCCATAGGGGTCATACAGCACCTGGGAAATAGAAAATACTTGGACCATTATTTTCTCTTCAAGGGAAAGCTCCTTGGTGTGGTAAAGAGGCTCTTCCTCTGAGGAATTAGACCTTTTGGTCTCCTTCCTCAGACCGAACCTAATTACCCCCCAATCCCCCCTTCCCTATCCCATCCTCCCTTTTCCCTTTCTTCCCCTCCTCCCAATCTTTCTTTTTCTGTCCCATTAGTAGCCTCTGGGGTCCTTCCCTCTGGCATTAGTTTCTAGGTAGGGGGAAGTGTGCTGGGGTCCCTCGGAAGTAGTGTAGTTTGCTGTGGAATCTGGATCATCTGGAGGCGCCCTGCTCCCTTCCCGGATTTCCAGGAGGTAGAGCAGGGTGTCCTGCAGGTGACGGGTGTATCTCTGGAGGCTGCTTGTCGGTTCTGGGAGGTGGCAGCAGAGGAAGGTATGCTTTGTGGTGGGTGTCCGACCACCCTCTCTTTTGTCTACCGAGGTGGCTCAGTGGATGTGAGGTTGCCATCCAAGTGCCACTATCATGGAATCTTCATTGCATGAACCCCCTTCCCTCCTCCCAGGCCCCTTTTTGTTACTGCATCCTGTTCTGACCTGGCTGTATTGGACCATTCTCCAGACCCCCCCCCCCCTCCCACCATCTGCTAGTGATGCTTTGTCACTTGCTCCAGGTGCTGAGGCTCTGCCCGTTTTTTTCTAGTGCCTCTGCCGCTCGAACGTCTTTAACTATGCGTCTGACTTCCCCACATAGTGTGACAGTTTTCGGATCGCCCACCTGCCTCGGGTCAGGCTGCTTGCAGTCCTACGCCTAAACATTCCAGACCTTTTGCTGATAACGGTCTTTAGACTTCTGCTCATTCGACCCAGAAACTACCTACGTGACGCCCACTTCCTTTACACGCCATGTTTACAAGTGCACGGTGGACCAAATTATTTTCCTTGCAACCGACATCTCCAACTGATTATCTTTCAGACCACAGTATTGGTAAAGCTCTTATACAACACATTGGCCAAAATATATCCTTTCACGCTCTTCAGAGCAGTGTGTGCATCATTACTGTTCAGAATGCAGGCCAAGCTCGTGATCTTTCCCATCTTACTTCCATTGATAGCGTACCTGTCCCAGTTCACAAGCATGCTACTCTCAATTCTTGGAGTGGTATGGTGGTCTTATCACGTACCACTGTACAGTGATTTTCTGTCTTGCAGTGGTATTTTAGAGCAATTAGCCCTTCAGGACCTTCCAATTCTCAAAGTGGATACACATGTCCTGCCCGCTTATGGGCAGAGGTACTTTCCCAGTAACAATGCCCGCTTAACCTTTAACTGTTGTGAACTCCCGTCCTCCGTTTATATCACAGAACATTGCCTAGAGGTCCCTGAAGTGGTCCCCACACCCCAACAGTGCCACAGATCATGCCTATACACCTTTCAGTCTTCCCTCCACTTGTCTTAATTGCAATGAAACTTGCCCTTCTTTTTCCCACCAATGTCAGGTCTATCATAATGAACGTGAAATCTGTTGTCTTAAGGAGAGCGAAGGCCTTGTTTATGCTATGGCTCTCTCTCGACTCCACCTTCAGGGGAATCTTCCCTGTGTTCCTTATTCTTGAGTAGCTAGGAGACCTCTAACCTTGGCGATCCCCCCTCCCCACCTACCAGCTCCTCCAGTGCAGTGTCTTCCGGGGCCATCCGTCTAGTTCTTTTGTTGTGGTTGTACCCTCTGAAACCCCCACCTCCTTACCTCTTCCTACCTCTACTTCTCACCCACTAGTTTCTCAGTCTGCAAGGCCTTGCATGAATATCTACTGGAGAGGCACCCTGCTCCTCTGAGAATTGTCAGGTTCCATTATCGGTCAGCCACATTCTGTTAGACTGCCCACTTTATCAATGAGCATGCAGAATTTGCCTGCGTCGTCGTCTTCGCTCCGCTGCTCTCTCTTTACCTTCCCTTCTCGCTGATGGACCCACCTTTCATCCGGACTCTCTCATTGACTTTTTGACAACTGACTGACTTCACAAACTCTGATGATACCTTCAGCCCTTTCTACCTCGATCTCTTGCTACCCTCTACCCTGCACTATCCCCTGCCCCGCTGTTTTCTGTAACCTACTGATCGCCCCTCCCCCCTTCTGCCGCCAGATACCCTTGCTTCCTTTCCTACCCTGCAGCGCTGTATAGCCCTTGTGGCTTAGTGCTTCTTTTTGATTATAATATTATTTCCCCAGTCCCCTTTCAGCATCCTTCCTCTCCTGTTCCACCTCAGGACTCTTTTTGTCCCTGCTGGTGCATCTCTCCAGGTTCATACTCCCATCCGCTCTCAGACCCCTCTTGTTCCCTCCATAGTCTCCCCAATCTCTACTTGCTCTACCTTGCCTGTCTCTGAAGTCATGGTATCAGCAACTTCCTTGTCCGCTGAGACACTTAATGCTATCTCCGACTATATTGGGGAGGAGAAGCCCTCATTGGACACTGGTGTGCCTCCTGCCCCCTCTTATTTTTCACAACCCTTGCAGCAATCTTGTCCTTCACAGCATTCAACAGGGGATGAACGAAAGGCACCAAGGCATAAACGTAGACCTTTGATGATGAAGGGGATTAACTTAGTGGTAGGAGAAGCTGCAGAATAGAATTGGTCTTCATAATCCAGCTTGGACAAGACTAAGGTGGAATGCAAACAGAGGAGAGTCCAGAGTGACTCACGAAATCGTAATGACACGATTGCAAACAAACCATACCCCAGCCGGGATTGAACCCGCGGTCAGTCTCAAAACTCCAGCCCGTCGCGTTAGCCACTAGACCAGCTAGCCACAATAAGATTCGTCCAACTAGGTATATTTCTACACCATAGGAAGGTTAGCACAGGCACCACTGTGACCACAAATGCAAGTTTTTACAGACGAATCTCCAGCTAGCATGGCCGTGACGAGTTCGTCACGGCCACGCTAGCTGGAGATTCGTCTGTAAAAACTTGCATTTGTGGTCCCAGTGGTGCCTGTGCTAACCTTCCTATGGTGTAGAAATATACCTAGTTGGACGAATCTTATTGTAGCTAGCTGGTCTAGTGGCTAACACGACTGGCTGGAGTTTTGAGACTATGACCGCGGGTTCAATCCTGGCCGGGGTATAGAGAGTCCAGAGATTTGCACCCCATGAACGATGTGCAAGAATTTTCAGGAGATTCTGCAGACCATGGCAAGCAGCCTTCAAAGAGGAAATGTGCGGTTTCCATGTCAACCGGCGATCAAAGAGAAGGCCAAGAAACTTGACCGTATCACATTCTGGAATACATGAGCCATGTAAATACAGTGGAATATTTGAGACGAGGACATCTAGTGAAGGTAATGAAATGGGTTTTTGTACTAGAAAATTTAAATCCATGAGAAGTGGCCCAATGGGAAACCCAGTCATTCGCATCCTGATTATTATTATAATCAAGGGAGAAGCGCTAAACCCGGAGGATTATACAGCGCCTGGGGGGAGGGATGTGGAAGGCATTCAGGCTTAATTTGGGGAACTGGAGCACAGATCCAATTCCCTAAATCAAGAGCCCCTTACCAACATCAAGGAACCTTCCTTGAGGGGATTCGCATCCTGAAGGGAGGCCACTACCAGGCGACAGTCAACACCTGCGTAAGCTATTGCAAAGTCGTCCACATAGTGATGGCCAAATATGTGATAGAAGAACGGAAGGTAAGGCATTTACAGTATAGCCAAGAGAAAAAGGGTAGTGTTAAGGACAACCTTGTGGGACACACTCAGCCTGAACAAAGTCTGAGGAGAGAGAGGCGCCTACCCAGACACGAAAATGTCTGTCAGATAAGAAAGTAAGGAAAGTTGGCAGATTACCGTGGAGGCCTAAAGAGTGGGCTTGGGCTAAAATGTTGTACCTCCAAGCGGTGTCATATGCCTTCTCAAGATCAAAAAAGACGGATAGGATGGAGTGTTTGTTAGCAAAGGCATTTTGCACATACGTATCTAAGTGGAGAAAGGGGTCCAAAGTAGAGCGGCCCTTGCAAAAGCCATATTGGAGAGGAGAAAGACTATCGAGTCTCTCCAAATACCATATCAGACGTCTAATCACTAATCGTTCCATCACCTTGCATGCTGCACTGGTCAGAGCAATGGGACGAAGTGAGAGGTACGAAGCCCCGAGGTGCCTGGTTTGCGAAACGGTAGGACAATGGCAGATTTCCATTGTTGGGCAAGAACCCCTCACATTCAGATAAGATTGAAAAAGACACAAAAGGACTGTAAGGGCAGTAGAATGTTTTAGCATACTGATATAAACATAATCAGGCCCAGCTGCCAATGACTGGCAGGCAGAAAGAGTGGTCTAGCTCTAGGAGAGTGAAAGGTATGTTACATGGCTCTAATCCATTAGAGGAGAAATCCAAGGGCAATTGCTCCTTGGTAGACTTAGACACAAGAAATGAGGGACAAAGGTGAAGCCCTTGGGAAACACAGACATGATGGTTCCTGAGTTCTATGGCAACTTCGAGGTTCTGCTACACTAACATCAGCAACCTGCAAAACAGGAGCTGGGTTTGGAGTGTACTTGCCACACAACTTCCATACCTTCTTCCAAACTGCACACATAGGGAAAGACGAGGTAATTGTAGACACGTAGTCTTGCCGACAAGTGTGTTTACAGTCGCGTATGACTCGGTGAGCAACTGCCCTTGCCCGCTTAAAATCTAAGACTATCTGAGGTCCAATTATATTGATAGTGGCCCCACACAGCACGTTTCAAACGTATTGCATGGGTACACACAGGAGACTACCAAGGCATGCATGTCTGAGAATGTCTATCTGAGGTTTCAGGAATAGAATGTAACGCCACAGTCAAAACTAAGGTTGAAAACTGGTGCACTAGTTCATCAATAGAGGACGAAAGAGGGTCCCCACAAAGTGGTAAGATGAGAGTACAAGTCCCAGTTCGCTCGTGCAAATTGCCAAAGAGAGCTACGAGACAGTCGAGAATACGTAGTAGACGAATAGGAAAGTAATCACTGTTGTGTAAATCCGGGAGAACAGACCAAGTGCAATAAAGTGCAATTGACGAGGAGCAGATAGAAAGATCAATGCAAGAGAGACTGAGGGCGAGTCAAAATGGGTACGAGCATCCATATTTCAAACATGGAGAATGAGAAGCGAGAAATCCCCAAATGATGACCACGAGTCACAGTGGGACCCTCCCCACTGATGATGGTGAGCATTAAAATCGTCCAACAAGATGGGCAGTGGTAGAGATCAAAAACATAATATTCGAGATATAGAATGCACAGGAGGAGGAAAGATATAGAGAGCAAACTGTATACCATCTGTGCAAATAAATACGAACTACAGTATAATGCAGTTCGTATTTATTTGCACAGAGAACGAACAAAAACTTGATACGGTATACCAACACACACAAGAAGCACGCACTCATTAAGTGATTCATCAGGAAAGGTATCAGAAGAATGTAACAGCACATAGGAAAGGTAGGATTGGCCTGAGGAAAGAAACCAAAGGGTTTAATTCCTTAGACCAAGAGCCTCTTTGCCACGTCAAGGAGCCCCCCCCCCTCCCCTTGAAGAGGCAGACTCGCCCCTGAAATACTCCCGTCATCCAAGAATACGAGGCCACCCACTGGAACCCCGGGAGGGTGGTCTAGTATATCCTGACAATCCAATTCCCATGGCAAACTGCACTATCACTGAGGTCCTCAGTGGAATGGGGTAAATAATTAAAACTGTCCCTCTGTCTTGGAGCTGAAATTCACAAGGAGGGGAAATATCCCCTAATAAAAAAGTTGAATGGCGAAGAGTAGTAGTATTTAAATTCGGTCCCAGGAGGGAGACTGGTTCTCGAGCTGAAAAATTAGCCCTTTCATACTTTGGGGCTAACTGAAAGGGAACATAATACATAACTTTGTTGCATTGTAAATATTCATTAATAAAGGAATGAAATGAAATTGTTTTTGTTTTCTTTCTTTGTATTAAGGATTCCAGAATTGTCTGGATTTGAGCACCAAAACAGTTTCTTCTCAACAAGTTAGGCAAAGTCCTCCTGCCTATAACAACAGTATCATGTAGCACACTGCTTAAGGAAGACGCCACACTGACACATCACTTAAGTGTGAAGAAGCTTCTTGTATCTCTCTCAACATTGTCTTGTAGTTATTTTTGAGCTTCACTGCACGAGTTCCACAATAACATCATTGTCACTTCAAGGTACAGTATATTTTTATTCCTTTTAAGCAATAGTCACCTTGCATTGGCATTTAATTTTAGAAAGTCAGATTTCTTTTTTGAGTATTTAAACAAGCATTTCTCATTTTAATGCTTGCTGTTATTTTCTAAAGTAAATGTAAAGTAATTCAGGATTTTTATACAAAACAAAGCAGCTCAGCAGTAGAACTTTAGCTTCTGGCCCTTAAACCCTAAAGTAATATCAAATTAACTATTGTACAGTATACCTCATTATTCATAAGTTAAATTCATTCCCATACATTATTCACAAATTAAACTGATCATACAATATTCACAAGTTTAATTTGTCATTCATTCCTAGCTTGTGTGTGTTTACCAAAAATGCAAGTTACATTTTCAAAAGCAAATAATTACATTTGATGTACAGGCTTGTCACACACAACAGTTCACTATAATTAAGTACAAATCTTGCAAGCTCATGATGATGGTCAGTATGACTGACACACTTCCATCAAATTTGATAAGAACATACAAAAGCCTGAATATCAGACTTATCTGCTCCACAAAAATTTTATGACATTGTGTTGGTAAAATACTCAGTAGTATTGGCAACATGTGCTGTACCAATGTGATAAAATAAACATGTAACTTCGAGCTTAACATTTTCATGCAACTTAAACGAAAAAATTTAAACGCCCAAGAAAATGTACTAGAGACTATCAACTTAAGTTCATCTGTGTAATAAATTGGCCCTACATCCCAATCACAAAAAAAAACAAAAAAGAAAACAAATTTCAGATCAGATGATTAAAACCATTACTATACCAATTAAATTTCAGTTCCATGAACAATATGAATCATTACAAGATTGAGTCTTCATTAATATTTTAAGGTAATCCTTTTACTCTGTAGAAATACAAGTCAAATACTGTTGGATGAAAATACACACATTGCAATAAACAAAACTGACAGCAAGATAATGGCATGAAACTGCTGAACAAATATCAGTACAAAAGGCAAAAATCACCAGTTGCTGGCACACTCACTTGCTCTAAATGAAATCATGGAATAGTTACTTAAATAACATACAATATCCTCCATAATACTTTTTGTAGCTTATGCATTGCATGTAGAAAGCATGTGAACTTAGGTAAAGTATGGGATTAACCAGACTAATCTGGCTCCCACAACAATCCTAAACTGACATGCGCTAAAACTGCAGTAAGCTGTTTACACTGCAGAAAATGCTAAAGTCCATATTTATACAATATATACAAGTGCTTTATACTCCAATAGGGAGCTACATAATTAATGAAAGTTTATTTCAGCTTTGAAAACCTCAAGAAAAACTGCTACTCTCATTACATCAATTAAAAAAGTAAAATAATACTAACATTTCTTTGTTTTATATAAAAATATCCAGTAGCCTCTTAGTGTAGCATGATCCTGAAAGTGAATACCATAAACACTTATTATTTAATTTACAATACTGTGAAAGAGCTTAAAACTACAAATTAAAAATAGGATAAATTATATAAATGAGCCACTGTTGTAGATTCAATATCACTAAAAGCATTCAGATTATGTAATATTTATCTTTCAGCTTAATTAACTATTTTCATTTTTTTTTTTTGATTTTACAACACCACTGATTTTCTAATTCTCAAACATCATAGAAAACTCTTGAGTCAGATCTTTAACAGTCTGGTATCTTGTACAAATAAACTATCCAAATTACCAGTATTACATTAATAAAGTAATAATTACACTTATTATACAGTCATGTAATTGAAACAATAGTAAGTGGGAAATCAACATCCAAGTGTTGGTAAATAAAGCCTTATAACATTATTTAGGCAAGTAACAATAATAAAAGCTGTTTATATAATTTCTTTAATACAATGATAAAATTAAATTAAGCGCTAAACCCAGATGCATCATACAGTGCTGCAGGTAGGGATGTGTGAGAGGAGGAATGTACAGTGAGGAGGGAAATGAAGGCAGAGGTAGGAGAGAATGCAAGAGTACAGTCAGTGCTGTAAGTTACCTTGTTTAAAAAGTTAGAAAGCGAGTGTGTCAAAGGTGGAACTTATAGCAAAGGAAGTCAGTGAGTGTTGGGCAGCAGAGACGATGGAAGTGTTCTTATTGAATTTTGCATACAGTATGTAAATACTACTAAGAACAATAGTTTTAAGGCTTTTTTTTTTTTTTTTTAAACCAGAGTTAAGATGCTGAGCTTGGCCTTGCTATCTGTAATGCCTTGTATAGTGGATGACAATACAGCATACATCTAGCAAGACTATGTATGATAAAACTGCATGAATTTCTACCAAAACCAATACTGTAATAGTTCTTCCTTAATTCTGAATATTGACTGATTATGTGAATTCCTGCATTCTTTCTTTTATACTATTTTAACCAACTACATGAAAAATTATTTGTTAATTTTTGTCTACAGCATTATTTACCAATTTTATATTCACAATTTTGTAAACAGTGTACCAAATATTAAATGCTGATTTACACCAAATCTTTCAAAGGTTTCAGCTTTTAATCATTTTCAGGACATGACTGTTAAAAACTTGTCACATTTATAGCACATGTATCTAGTCTATGTTCAGTGCGAGGCAACACATTTAGTAATACTGCTTCTGTATTTAATTTATAAACACCACCTGTTTAAGAGCATCTAAAAGCATGTTTATTTTCTAAAGTTACTGACTGATTTTGCCAAAATTTTCCTAATTTGTGTAATGCTATTTGGCAACCTTGTATGTAAAAATTATTCAAAACTGAGTAATAGTTTTAGATTTAGGAATTTTCTTAAAATATGTTTTCACTGCTTGCATGTTAAGGCAAATAGTTATTAAAAAAAAATCATCATTGGGAAATGTCAGATTACATTCCTGGGGAGCACTAAACCTGTAGGGGTCATACAGTACTGAAGCAAATGGGAGATATTCAGGTTTGATCCAAGAGGAGGGCAGATCCAATTCCCTGGACCAAAAGGCCCTCACTGGCATCAAGGAGCCTCCCTTGAGGGAAAAGGTAAATGTCAGAAAATCAAGAGGGATGCAAAGGTAAACAGTGTCATCAGAAGATAACATAAATCAAACTGAGAAATTCAAAAATTACACAGAGACAAATTTCAAAATAACCTTCAGATAAATGGAGGAAGAAAAGATGAAAAGCAGTTGACACATTTGGATGAGATAGAATTCGAAATTTAAAGACATGCAAAATGATTTTTGGAACTAAAAATATGAATTATAGTAATTATACACAAGTAAATTATGATGGCCTAAAGCAGTATTTAAGAAAAAAAAAATACTGTACAAACAAAACCTAGAATCTTAATAAACTGACTGGAGCTTGTTAAAATTAATCTAAATGTACAAGTCAAAATAGAATATTAAGATGACAAAAATAAACAATTGGAGGATGAAGTGTGTTAAATACCAAATGTATAAAGTTCCAGTGCTTATCAAAGATGTAGCAGATCTAAGCTCCACACAACAAAAGAGGAGCTAAAGAAGCCTTTATAATTTTTATCTTGATGGGTGTCTTCCACCAAGGCAGTGTAACCAAAAACAAAATAAAACATTCACCATCATTCAATCACTTTTTTGCGAGAAATATGCCAACATCACAATCAGTTTACCCTCTGATTCCAACATCCCCACTCCTTCAGGGTAGAAACTGCCCTTCCCACCTCCAGAACTCAAGTCCAGCTAACTGGTGTCCCTGAATCCCTTCATGTTACCTAGCTTACACTCCAATAGCCCTGAATCCCTTCATGTTACCTAGCTTACACTCCAATAACATGTTCTTTAAAAACCCTGTCTCCTTTCACTCCTATCTAACATGCTTACACAAACCTGCTTGATGCTCAAGTCCCTCAAAACTTAAAAGCCTTTTTTTAATCCCTACCTCTTCTACCTACCATTTCAGATTTATACACATGTCTCATCATTCTAATCCTCTCTACATATCCTGTCACTTCAACAACTCCTCCTCAGCCGTCTGAATTATACTCTTGTTGACCCCACATAGCCTTGTCCTAGCATAATATTTGCACTACACATTGCTCTCAAGCAGGACATCTCCACTTCCTCCAGCCTCTTCCTCAATGTAATGTTGGAAAACCCATGCCTCTCACCCACTTAGATGTGTTAGTACCACTATAATCAGGTCCATTCCCTTATTTGCCTCCAAAGATACATCGTCTTTCCTCAGATGCCTCAATGTACCACCTATTTCTATTAATGCTACCATGACAAAAAAAAAAAAAAAGATCAGATGAGTTAGCACCAAGGATCTTAAATGAATGTGGAAATGAACAAAGTTATGAACTTTGGATATTTTTTTGTCATGTCAGTACAAGAAGGTAAATTGGTTGGGAGACAATTGGAAAATGGCACACAGTGCATTATTATTATTATAATCAAAAAGAAGCGCTAAGCCACAAGGACTATACAGTGCTGCAGGGCAGGAAGGAAGCGAGGGCATCAGGTGGCAAAAGGGAGATGGATGAGTAATAGGTTACGGATAACAGCGGGGCAGTGGATGGTGAAAGGGTAAAGGGCAGCAAGAGACTGAGCTAGAAAGGGCTGAGGGGAGTGCGTAAGGTATCATCATCAGAGTTTGTGGAGTAAATCAGTCGTTGTCAAGAAGTCAATGAGAGAGTCGGGATTAAAGGAGGGTCTATCAGCAAGAAGGGAAGGTAAAGAGAGAGAGTAGTAGAACGAAGACGACGTTGGAGGTAAATTCTGCGTGCTCGTTGATAGAGAGGGCAGTCTAACAGAATGTGGCTAATCGATACTGGAACGTGACACTGCTCACAGAGAGGAACAGAGTGCCTCCCCGTGAGTAAGACGAGTGTGGCCAATGCGAAGGCGGGAGAGAGTGGTCTCCCAACCACGGCACTGATGACTAGAAGACGGCCAGTAACCTATGCTCGGTTTAATAGAATGAAGTTTGTTACCAAGCAGAGTTGACCAACATTGTTGCCAACGGGTGTGAAGGTGGGTAGCTATTGCAGCAAAATAGTCCAGAAATGGAACACCTCTATAGGAAATTGGTAGGTCATGTACTGCTGACCACGCAGCAGTGTCTGCCTGTTCATTGCCCTGTACGTCGACATGACCAGGGACCCAACAAAAAATAATATCTTTATGCTTGGTAGAGATACGGCGTAGCCAAAGTTGGATACGGAGAACTAGGGGGCGAGATGTATCAAATTTTTGTATAGCCTGTAGAGCACTAAGGGAGTCTGAGACTACCACATATGATGACACAGGCATAGATGCTATACGAATAAGTGCTGCAAGAATGGCATACAATTCAGCAGTAAAAATGCTAGCCAAAGATAGTAAATGCCCCCGCACGACGCTGTCCGGAAACACTGCTGCGAATCCGACGACGTCTGAAGACTTAGAGCCATCTGTGTACACAGCGATGGCATGAGAATGGGAATGGAAGTGATCAAGAAAAAGGGAGCGGGAAGCCACCGTAGGCAGTTGAGCTTTTGAGCAAGGGAGTGAGAAAGAACAGACCCGAACAGCTGGAACTTCCCAGGGGGGTAGGGAAAAGTGAGATGCTACATGAACATATAAAGGTGGTAACTGAAGGGAAGACAAGAGCGAATGTAGGCGAAGAGAAAAGGGATGGAGCAAACAGGGGGCGGCGAACGAATAAAGAATGTCTATTAATATTGGTGACTATTCTATAAATGGAAGGATTGTGGAGATCGTGAGAGCGTACATAGTAGCGAAGGCAATGGGCATCACTGCGATCAGACAAGGATGGAACATTCGCTTCTGCATATTATTATTATTATAATCAAAAAGAAGCGCTAAGCCAGCGCTTCTGCATAGAAGCTCTCAACAGGGGAAGAGCGAAAAGCACCAAGGCACAAACGTAATCCTTGGTGATGGATGGGGTTAAGGATAGAGAGAGTAGCAGGAGAGGCCGCTGAATAAATCTGGTCACCATAATCGAGTTTCGATAAAACGAGGGCTGAATGTAGGCGAAGCAGAGTTCGACGATCAGCTCCCCAGGAAAGATGAGCAAGGGTTTTAAGAAGGTTTAGCCGGCTGTGACAAGTTGCCTTCAGAGAGGTAATGAGAGGTTTCCAGGATAACCTACGGTCAAAGAGAAGGCCTGGCGCACAGTGCAAATATTTAAAAAAAAGGCCAGTCTTGGTGACAAGCTTTGTTGCAAATACATTAATAAAATCAATCGAGCAAAGTTGATAAAACACAGCAAAAAAAACTGCTAAATAGCAACCACTGCAGTTTTTGAGTGCAAACTATTGTATGTTAAATTTACTAAACTACTATGATAGTCAAATTATTCAGGAAATAAACAGACGAGTAGAATGCACTCATTTAGATTTTGATTAATGTATTTCATAGAACAATCTGGAAATTACAAAACAAGGGGGAATAAAAAGCAGACAAAGATTTTCTGTTTGAAAGACATGCAAACCATGGTAAGATAGTGTCCCCATGGGGTATGTTACTATCGGGGTGAGGCAGGAATTGATTCTTTTCCCACAATTGTTTCTAACTTGTACATATATACAGTACTTATAGGATGACTTAGATGAGCCTTTGTGACAAATGATTTTTGGGATCTGACATGCTGATGGAGTGTGAACAGAGTAACATCTATGAAGGGATTAATGGAAGTTGGTGAGCCAGACTAGATTTCTGGAGGTGAGAAGTATAGTGCTGGTTTTCAAAGATAGGCAGAGGTGGTGCAAGTTTGGAGTCATTTGAATTGTGATCACTGCAACTCTGGTAAGACAGCTTATGAAGTGATGGTAAATGCTTTTCCTTCTTTGGATCACCCTACTTTAATACGACTGATGAGGTTAAATAAAAAAAAGTAAGGAAAATGTGAGAAAGTGAAAATATCGCATAAATATAGATTTTTATGATTAGACAAAATGAGAGAGTTATATTGAAAAAAAAAAAAAACTGAGCATAAGAAAAGTGACCAAATTTAAAATAACCTTTATTGATGGAAATGATAAAAATGTTCACAATAACCGAGATCAAAACTGGAATATGTATGCAGTAATGGTATAGTATTAACAAGCTAGAAAAATAATAAGACAAGCAAAATGACTCCCTAAGCTTTCCAAAAAAGATGCAAAGAAAAGTTATAAGATTTAGATCAGTCCATCTTGGCTGACAGATGACAGAGGTAATCGAAAGGACACTCTCTCGATTACCTAAAATCTTATCTTGACAATAGAACCCAGTATGTATACACAAATGGAGCCAACTCCACTACACAACTTGTTCTTGTTGGAGGCCCACTTTTTTCTCATTTACATCAATGACCTACCAAACGCATCTGATCTCCTTAAACCCATTTTATTTGCAGATGGCACAACTTATGTCTTTTCTCACCCAAACCCAACCATACTAACAGACACAGTAAATGCTGAACTGCTAAAAATATCTACTTGGATGACTCGCGAAATCGTAATGACACGATTGCAAACAAACCATACCACGGGCGGGATTTGAACCCGTGGTCAAATCCCTCTCTGACTGCGGATTCAAATCCCGCCCGTGGTATGGTTTATCTACTTGGATGACTACCAACAAACTTACTCTCAATATAGACAAAACCTACTTCATGCTTTTTGGAAACAGAGCTTCAAATGTACAGCTAAACATATTGATAAAAGGTTCACCTACTTTAAGACAGGCAGAGCAAATTTTTAGGTCTCCACCTTGACTGCAGTCTCAAATTTCAGACACACATACAGCAAATTTCCAAGAAAGTCACCAAAACAGTAGGCATCCTTTTAAGGATACGGCATTATGTACCCCAATTAGCTCTTCTAGCTTCGTACTACTCTCTCATTTACCCTTACCTCACCTATAGGATTTGTGCATGGGGCTCAACCACAGCAAATCACCTTAAGCCTTTAATAACCCAGAAAAAAGCTGCAGTGCAATTGATTACTAACTCCTGCATTAGACAACACACTCCACCTCTTTTCAAGAGTCTTAACTTGCTAAATATACAACACATCCACACTTATCATTGTGCCTACTACATACACAGATCACTATACTCTAATGTAAATCCTTCTCTCAAACTCCTCCTTGATAGCAATAACAGAACACACAACCATAATACAAGACACAGATCACTCTTCGATATCCCTCATGTTCATCTCTCCCTATGTAAAAGGCCCGAAGATCTGGAATTCATTTCCAGAACACACTAAGGACACCTGTCTGCAAATCAGTTTAAGGCCTAATAAGAAATCACCTCATCACCCAAAATTAACCAGACAAACTGTACCTAATCACTACCAGTTTCTCAAAAGCTCCTCATATTGTGTTGATGGATGCTCAACCACTTACTACTTTGAAATTAGGATGTCTGTTTTTTCATTGTTTTAAATAGCAGTAGATTGTAATACAGTACATCATAATGTAAACTGTTCCATTGTAATACCAAATTTCATTGTATTAAATAGTACTAAACTGTAATACATCATATTGTAAATCATTTTAAATTGTTACATTGTAATACAGTGGTCCCTCGCTTTTCGTAGTTCTCGGCAATCGTAAATTTCGCCAATCATAGGGGTATTTTCGTATAAACATGGACTCGCTTTTCATAGGTTGACTCGCGAATAGTAGTTCGTCCAGGACACGTACGCACGGTGTGAGCCAAGGCGGCCTCCCTACCCAGCCAGTCTGGCATTGTTTACCAGTGAGTGAAGGTCCCCTCAAGTGCTCCTACGAAATATTTCATAATATTCCACTCATTTTAGTGCTTGCAAGTACATACTAAACAAGCTACCATGGCTCCAAAGAAAGCTCCTAGTGCCAAGCCTGTGGTAAAGAAGGTGAGAAATATGTACAGTGACAAAGTCTTGGGCCATTTTAGGGAAGTGTTAGATGCCAGAAACAGAGCTCTCTCCACAGTTACTTTGCAAGACAGGACTAGAGTGACTCTCAAGGTGGTCCTAGTGGCATTAAGAAACAGAGAAGAGAAGCAACCCCAGAGAAGCAATTGGTACCTGAGGTGTTGCTGGAAGGGGATTCCCCTTCCAAACTATAAACAATCCACTCTCTCTCCTCCTCCAGTCTCCCATACACTAAGAAGAATCATCAATAAAGGTAAGTTATGCTGTTAATGTTTCATTCATCATTTCCCATTGTATTGTTTATGTACTACATGTATATTTCATGTAAAAAATTTTTTTGTTTTAATACTTCTGGGTGTCAGGAACGGATTAATTGTATTTACATTATTTCTTATGGGGAAAATTGATTCGCAAATCGTAAATTTCGTTTATAGTAGGTCCTCCAGGAACGGATTAATTACGAAAAACGAGGGACCACTGTACTGTAATGTTTATTACGAATTAAATATTATAATAAGTCTCTACTTGACTTATCAAAACTATGTAGCATTACCTGATAGAATATTCAATTCTCCTGTACTCACTGTAACTCATCTAATGACCATATGAACTATGTATTATTACCTTTCTAATCTTAAGTTAACCTTTAAGTTTGCCCAAAATGCTCTGCATACAAAGGGGCTTTTTAGCATGTACACCCAACTATTATATTCCTCTGTACAACCATGTAATTTGTCAAAATAAACATCTTAATCTTAATTTAATAGCTTAAATGGCTACAAAATAATAGATGAGGAAGATTACTTAATTAATACAGAATTAACAGGAGGAACAAAGCACCATAGTTGTGAACTAAAGAGGATACTAGCAAGAGCTTCACAAACTATGGGAGAACAATAGAATGAGTTATCAGAGGTGTCAAGTGCTACAATTACTAGAAATGAAACAAAATTATTTGAGAGATTACATAATGAGGATAGGATGGGACACCACAAGCACTAGCATAATCATGGAACATCTTAGTGTACATTGCATGACAATGTTTTCCAGCAGTGTGTGAAGTGGCAATGGTACCTAGAGAGAGAAGGGAAGTGATAAAATATAACAGTTCATTAGTTGGGGAAGAGACATGAGTAATGTCATGTATATTTTAATCAAATAAAGTGCTAAACAGACAATGATCATAATGTCATGCATAACAGTGCTCAGTTTGCATGATTAAACTGTTATTTTTAGTGCCAATAAGGATAGTTAAAGAAGTGATGGGGAAACTGTTGCTATTTTGAAAGGTTATTCACCACCACCCATCTAGAGCAATGGAAGGTGAGCAAACCAAGAAATTAATACACAAAGTAGTAAGAGTTTGTGAAGGTTCGTGTAGGTTGACAGCCTGGTATTTAAGACGTGGAGTAGGTAAAGGAGTGACAATTTTCATACAGGTTGTTGTAAGTACTGCAATGAGATTTCAAGGAATGCTTCAGATAAAACCTGTGTGTACAGAATGTCTTAAAGATAAAGAGGCATAAAGGGTAAAGGTATACTTTAAATAACAAAGTACTATATACTACTCAAGATATACATGAGCAGTGGTACTGTTGTGTATAGCATATACATAGTTTGAACATAAAATCTGGCATGGGGAAAATCAGTATATACAAGTAATGAATTTTTTTTAGAGTATCTGAAAAGGGCTTAAGACTGACTAAAACATAATCAGAGAGGAAGGCTAACAACATGGCAGTTTGGTATCTTGTAAACATATACATACAGAAGAAAATTATGTGATCAGTAACTAAAGTTCTCTCTTATTTCTGCTATCTTCATATATTCCACTGTAAAAGCACACACTGACAAAGAACAAAAAGACAGAGCAGTACTTATGAATGTGAATGGTCAGTAAAATCAGGATTCAGTGGCAGTGGAAGACAAATTGAAAGAATTCTGAGAGATGTCAATGAAAATATTGATCATGGGAGCTGGAGTTAAAGAGAGCTGTGAGAAAACAACACAAACAAGAGAGAGAGAAAGGGAGGGGGGCTGTACTGTTGAGAGAAGATTAGAGCAACTCAACAGTACTCCTCATAACAATTACAAATTTAATAAAAGCTTGTTTCATCTAGTTTCAATCCCTATAGAAAAAATATGTGACATTGTAGAGCAAAACTGGGAATGTAATAAAATTATGGATTGGGGTATGAGACTGGTGGAGAGGAATCAGACATTATGAGACAAAATCTGTCAGAGAAGGTTCCCAAGAACAAGGTATGACTAAATGCAAAGGAAATGGGCTTTATGGGAATTTGTAAAGATCACAGCAGCAATGAAAGGAATCAGTAGAAGACGACCTAGGGCACTTAGAGAAGAGGTCAGAAATGTAAGAGTGGTCAGAGCAATAGAGACAGTGTCAGTGAAGATTGGGGTGAAAGAAGTAAAGGACTAAACATTAGAAAAATAAGGGTTGTGTAGGGGACCTGAAACAGAAGATGCATCTAGGGAGAGCACTTGGATTGAAACTACATTATGTACAAAGGGGTGGAGAAGAGGAAATGGTCAAGGCAAAACACAGATGGTGATAAAGTAATAAGTAATTACCAGAAGAAACCATTAAATCCGAGATGTCAAATCTTGGATATACAACACTTTTTTTTTTTAATGGAGAACCTTGCAATCCCATATAAATATTGTTCTTGGTGGAAAGAGGAGAGATGATCTTGAGAATAATTAAGACAATGAAACAGTGTACAGGAGCATTCATTGAGGTCAACAGCATGGCAAGTGCAGCATTTGGTGGGAAACCTACAATACATCAAGGGAATGCTAAGTCATCAAAAATTGCTGCTTTAACAAGGTTAGACAAGGCTCTGTCAATACTACTAAACAGACCATGGCAGGGATGTTATGACAATAAAAACTTAGTATCTTGGCTGGAATATTTTCTGTAACCCATTGGAGAGGAGAACGTTTCCACAATGGCTAAGTCTTAGAATAAAAACCAGGTTTGAAGATCCTCTTCACAAGCCTCAGAAAGCTGTAGCAGACTGTACAGAAGGATGATAGTTTCACAACACCAGTTAGTACGATGCTATGATTGACATTCTGCAAGTTTACAAGCATCAACTTGCCCGATAGAATGGACACAATCATCACTTTATCAAGCAATATGTTAAACAAGATGTTAGGACCTATCAAGTGCAATAGTACCAAGGCAATTTTGTTACACAACTCCCAAGAACATAAGAAAGAAGCAAAACTGCAACAGGCCTACTGGCCAATGTGAGGCAGGTTCAAGTTTCCTATCAGCTTAAACCAATGACCTAACGTAGTTGGGTCAGGTCACATCCACTTAAGGAAGGAGCACAGCATCAGACCCACAAGCACAAACTAGTCAAGTCCAACACTCATGTATTTATCTAACCTATTTTTAATCCTTTCAGGTCTTTCTCATAATATTAAGGCCTGAAAGCCAATGTCTGCCCCATAATACTACGCCAAAATTCTAGCTCCTTCAAATCTGGTAGAAGAAAGCTGGTAGGCCTGCATATGAAAGAATGGGTCTGCATAGTCAGTGTGTGCAGTATAAAAAAAAATTCTGCAGCACGCAGTGCATGAGAAAAAAAAAATCCATGCTTTTGGTTTAAAACAGCTACTTTGCAGTGTATTTTCGTATGGTATTTATGGTTGTATTCTCGTTTTCTTCGTCTTGTTTGATAGAATGGAAGATACATTACAGAAATGGAGATGATTTTGATTGGTTTCACTACAAAAAGTACCCTGAAATTGGTCTCAAAGTAGTGGAAAAGTTTGATTTTTGCCAATGTTCAAGAGTAAACAAACGATGTCACTGTCCAATACGTGTCCAACTGGCTAGTCTAACGCAGTCATGAATGGGCTGACATTATTTATACAATTATTATAATGCAGTAGTCTGCATAACAGTAATCTTGTTTTTTTGTGAGAATAAAAATTCAAAATGGAAAGCAAGAGTAATATAAGAGGGGCCTGGAGACATGACTAATGAACAGAGAAAAACGTTATTTTAGTGCCAGGAATGTCTGCATTGTTTATTCTGGACCCTATTTTGAAACTGGCATCGTCTGAAATTTGTGTGAAATTGGCCAAATTGCCAATTTCTGACCACTTCACTGGATAGTTGAAATCAGTAAATGGGCAGTTTCTTGTACTCAATCGATAGAACAAATGGAATTGGCTGAAAATAGGGCTCAAAGTGGGTGAAATCACTGATGCATAAATATTGCCGTGATTGCTAACTTCGCAAGAGTGTAATTTCCTAAGTTTTCCATCAAATTTAGTACTTTTAGTGTCATTACCATCGGGAAAAAATTCTCTACCATTTCATAAAAACATTTTTTTTTTTTAATTTTTCAACAGAGTTAAGGATCAGGGGTCTCGACACTGAGAGGGTTAAAACTACACAATGTCTTAGCTTCTACATATAACAGTACTCAGGGGGGGAGTTTGTTCCACTCATCCACAACTTTATTACCAAACTAGTGCTTTCTTATATCCTTCCTGAATCTGAATTTTTCCAACTTGAAACCACTGCTACGAGTCCTGCCTTGGCTAGATATTTTTAGCACGCTATTTACACTCCCTTTATTTACTCCTGTTTTCCATTTATACACCTCAATTATATTCCCCCTAATCCTACGCCTTTCAGGAGTGCAGATTTAGGGCTCTCAGTCTGTCCTCGTAGGGAAGATATCTGATACACGGGATCAACTTTGCCATCCTCCTCTGTACGTTTTCCAATGCATTTATATTCATTCTGTAATAGTGACCAGAACTGTGCAGCATAATCTAAACGAGGCCTAACCAAAGAGAGTTGAACAACCTGAGGACTTCTATTATTTAAACTTCTTGCTATGAAGCCAAGGATTCTGTTAGCTTTATTGCACATACTTATGCACTGTTGTCTTGGTTTCAGATTACTGCTAACCAGAACTCCTAAATCCTTTTTGCAATCAGTAATATTAGGATCTACATTATTTAGTTTATATGTGGCATGGTTATTTTCCTGTCAAACATTTAGAACTTTGCATTTGTCTATATTAAACTGCATGTGCCACTTCTCTGACTACTGCATCAGCCTATTCAAATAATTCTGGAGCGCTCTAATGTCATCATTAGAATGAACTGGATGGCGTATTTTGGTGTCATCAGTAAATTTGCTTATGTCGTTCTTTATTCCCTCAGCTATGTCATTTACATAAATTGTGAACAAGGGACCCAACACTGACCCCTGTGGAACACCACTTGTGATGTGACCCCACTCTGATTTCTCTCCATTTAGGCAAACACACTATTGCCTATTTGCCAACCATGCCTCTACCCAGGAAAAATTATCAGTATTATTATAATCAAAAGGAAGCACTAAACACTCAGGAAAAAAAATTCTTCTCCTATTCCACGTGCCTTAAGTTTCCACAATAGCCTCTGATGTGGAACTATCGAAAGCCTTACTGAAGTCCATATACACAACATCATATTCATTACCATGATCTACCTCCCCAAATACCCTAGGGAAAAAAGTTAGTAAATTTGCAAGATTCAAGAAAACTGGATAGCTGGACTAGAGTCCTGGAGGTGAGAGGTACAGTGCTTGCACTCTGAAGGGGTGGGGATGTTGACGTTACTGACCCTATACTTGCTAAAGTGTTGCCCAACAATGGGTCATAAATCAAAGGTCAGTTTCAGCAGCCACTCAGCCAGTGGAAGATCCAGCCAACATGGACCATGACATCAACAAAAACAGTACTTCTTCAACCCCTCAAAGTTGTAGCTCATTTACTCATTGAAAATAAGCAAATTAGCGATGAAGGTTAAGACAGATTTTCACTATCAGGGAAAAATCACAGGAGAACAGAGACTGAAGATTTTGGTGCATTCAATTGTGGTGCTGTCAGTAAGCAGGCTGTCAAATTAGTAAAGACTTGGTGTCTACCTGACTACTTCAAAGTTGGGCACATTAACCAACTTGTTAAATCTTGCAATTTTCATATTCATAATTTCTATGCAGTTAGAAAATATCTTGACACACTGAATATTAAGAGGAGACAGATGTATGTATTTGTCTCCTCTTGAACTGTTTCATTTGTTTGTTTGTGGGTTTGCGTAAGTACTTGCTTCAGAACTTGAAGTCTGTACTGAATGGTGCAGCTGGACTGTTATTTTTGCCCTACCTGGAGTTTCTACTAGTACCTAGTTTTATGGCCTATTCAGGCAAGAATTGAATTTAAACTGTATTATTATTATTTAAAGAGCTAAGTTCAATGATCCCAAGTATCTGGCTAATATACCTGTACCTTTTACATCAGGATCTGGAAAGTTTCTATGAACTACTGCAAACCCTTTCAGAGTGACTGAGCCTCATGATGTTGGGAAGAAATCATTTGCAGAAAAAAACTTTTACGATGTAGCTCACAGACTGTAAAACAGTTTAACACTATCTCTTACGAGTCAGGAATTGGC
This sequence comes from Cherax quadricarinatus, assembly GCF_038502225.1. Classification (NCBI taxonomy): domain Eukaryota; kingdom Metazoa; phylum Arthropoda; class Malacostraca; order Decapoda; family Parastacidae; genus Cherax; species Cherax quadricarinatus. The sequence continues at coordinate 33,225,060 of NC_091317.1, read as the reverse complement.
AAGTGTTTAAGTTTCATTTGAAAGCACCTCTCTCTTCTCGAGTTTATGAACTTATTTATAATACAGTCACTCAAATATAAATTTTAGCATTATTTTTTATCGTTGTATTTATGGTCTGGTGTATGAGCAATTTTTAATTTTTTTGAAAGAGCAAGGACACAAAGTTATAAAACCCCAAATGTTATCATTGTGTCTCGACAGTACACATTAGCTTTAGTCCAAAAAGCACAACTCTGAAATTACAAGTGTATATTGGTGGTTTAAAAGTTTATTCTGCAGCGAGGATAAAACACACATGCCTTCATCAAGACAAAACATAATGCAATAAAACAATCATTAACTAAAGCCTCTTTTCATTTACACATGCATTCTGAAGAGAAGTTGCAGAGGTGGGTGGACGAGTTTGGTAGGGTATGTTAAAGAAGGAAATTAAGTGAACATAGGAAAGAATAAGGTAACGAGGCTAACAAAAAATTTAGGTAATGAAAAATTGGTTATCAAATTAAAGGGAGAGAGTATGGAGGAAATGAATGTATTCAGATATTTGGGAGTGGACTTGTCAGCAGATGGATCTATGAAAGACGAGGTGAGTCACAGAACTGATGAGGGGGGAAAAAGGTGAGTGGTACACTGAGGAGTCTGTGGAGACAAAGAACGTTATCCATGGGAGCAAAGAAGGGAATGTATGAGAGTACATATAGTTATACCAACACTCTTAGACAATAGTGAAGCATGGGTTGTGAATTTTGCAACAAGAAGCCTGGAGGCAGTTGAGATGTCATGTCTGAGGGCAATGTGAGGTGTGAATATAATGGAATCCGTAGTTTGGAAATTAGGAGGAGGTGCAGGTTACTAAAAGTATCATCCAATTGGCTGAGGAGAAGTTGTCAAGGTGGTTTGGAAATGTAGAGAGGATGGAACAAAATGGAATGACTTCGAGAGTTTATAAATTTGTGGTGGAAGGAAGGCGGGGATAGAGGTTGGCCTAGGAAAGGATGGAGGGAGAGGGTGAAGGAGATTTTTGTGTGCGAGGGGCCTGGACTTCCAGCAAGCATGTTAGACATCTGTGAGTGGAGACAAATGGTTTTTATGGCTTGACATGCTGTTGGAGTGTGAGAAAAGTAACATTTATAAAGGGATTCAGGGAAACTGGCAAACTAAACTTGAGTCCTGGAGGTGGGAAGTACAGTGACTGCATTCTGAAGGAGGGGTGTTGATGATGCAGTTTTTTAACTGTAGTGTAGGCGCACTTCTGGCAAGACAGTAGGAAACGGCCGATTTGTTAAGAAAAAATTCCATAAATGTAAGGACATTCAAAAAATTAGTTTTTTGTCTGTATCCTTTTACCTCTAAAATAATTACAATGTATCATTTAAAGAGACTTTTCACAAAATATTTCACATCATACAATTTGTAATAAAAGCTTTAAGAAATTTGTCCTAGACAATTAGCAGGGATGAACCAAAAATGTTGTCTGAAGTTTCCTCTCCAAATTATAGGTTGCTGGAGAATTATTCTAGCCATGGTACTGTAATTCACTCTCTTATTTATTTGAACTGTGATTGTGTTCATTTCCATAAAGACTAAAATATCAATGGCATGATATCTAGTTTGGCTTAGTTAATTTAAAGATTAACCCTTTGACTGTCGCAACCCCCAATCCTGAGGTGTCTCCTGGTGTCGCAAAATTTAAAAAAAAAATATTATTTTTTTCTTATGAAATGATAGAGAATCTTTTCCCCGATTGAAATGACACCAAAAAACACGAAATTTGATGGAAAACTGACGGAATTATGCTCTCGCGAAGTTAGCGACCTCGGCGATATTTACAAATCGGCGATTTCGCCCACTTTGAGCCCTATTTTCGGCTAATTCCATTGTTCCAGTCGCCCAAACTCATAGCTATTTCTTTAGAACTCCATTTTTTCTATCGATTGAGTACAAGAAACTCCCCATTTACCGATTCAACTACCTAATAATGTGGTCAGAAATTTGCAATTTGGCCAATTTCACGAAAACTAAAAAATATGACAATTTCAAAATAAGGTCCAGAATGAACAATGAAGACATTTCTACCTCTAAAATAACATTTTCTTTGCTCATCAGTCATGTCTCCGGGCCCCTCTGATATTACTCTTGCTTTCTATTTTGAATTTTTATTCAGACAAAAAATAGAAGACTTACTATTATGCAGACTACTGCAATACTGTAATAATTGTATAAATAGCATCAACCCATTCATGACTGCATATTAGAATGGCTAGTTGGACATTTATTGGACAATGGCATCATTTGTTTACTTTTGAACATTGGCAAAAATCAAACATTTCCCCTACTTTGAGCTCCATTTCTAGGTTCTTTTTATAGTAAAATCAATCAAAATCACCTCTATTTCTATAATATGTTTTCCATTCTATCAAATGAGACCAAGAAAACTAGAATACAACCATAAATACTATACGAAAATAGACCACAAAGTCGGCATGTTAATTAAATAAATGGGTCGGAGTTTTTTTTTTCTCATTATGCACTGCGTGCTCCAGGATTTTTTTTTATATGGTGCACACTGACCACACAGACCCATTCTCTCACATGTGGGCCTACCAGCTTTCTCCAGCTTGATTTGAAGCCGCTGGAATTTATGAGTACGTATATATACGTCAAACACGGTACCTCGTAAGATGTATATACACGGCCGTGACAGTCAAAGGGTTAAGAAAAGCCTATGTATTCACTCACTGCTTTACATTATATGAAGATGCATGTTGTCCACCAATGAGCAACAGCTCCAGTGGTAGGCTTGAACTTCTACAGGAGCAAAATCAAAAAGTATATGGGTCTACATACATGATAAACACAAGTAGGGAATTGTGTTAGTCACCACAGACATAGTCATCCTGGCATGGGAAGTCCCTATTAGTCTATCCAAGGAATCTAGAGACTTAAATTAACTCACTGTAATAATATATCTGGCCATAAAAGGTGGTCGCACTTCAAGAGACTGGCTTCTCTATTTTAGATAATGTAATTTGCCAAGCCTGTATTGAACTCTTTCCTATACCTGTGAATGCCTTGTCCAGGCAAAGCTATGCCTAACGAATCTTCCCACAGCCTGAATAGGAAAAAGCAAGGTCCAAGCCTGGCTAATCTGTGGGCCTAACCAGATACAGTGGAACCTTGGTACTCGAACTTAATTCGTCCCAGAAGGCTGTTCGAGTGAAAATCTGTTCGAGAACTGAATAAATTTTTCCCATAAGGAATAATGTAAATTAGATTAATTCGTTTCAGACCCTCAAAAATACACTTACAGTGACTTTGTGGTGTATTTTTGTACTGTATTTATATTTGTACAGATGCTACCCTTCTCACGAACATTCGAGTTATGAACATTTGGACATACTTCTGCAAATCCGAATTTTGAATCGCACGCCTTCTGCGTAGTACAATGCTTTGCCACAACCCACACCGGGCAGCACGCTGACCTTAGTGAGAAACTTCATCTGGACCTAGAGGAAGATGATTTTGAGGAGCTGGTTGAGTCATAATCTGAGGAGCTGATGAATCAAGATTTGATAGAGCTGGAAGAGATGCAACATTAGGAAGAGCAAGAGGAACAAGATGAAACAGTTACCTCTAAAAAGTTTAAAATGAAAATGATGGCCAAGGCATTTTCTCTTATAGATTGAGGTCTCCATGTGTTTGAGCTTTAGGACCCCAATATCGAGAGATTCTCAATGGTTTCAACTGGTGTTAACAATTCTATCTCATGCTACCATCTCATATACAAGAGAAAAACGGTGCAACCTTCCGTAGACAAATTCTTCAAAAAGCCTCTTCAGATGTTGAAGAAACCCAGGCTTATGAAACCCTGACTGATGAAGCATTTCATAACGAAGTGTATGAGGTTTACAACCCTCTATCAACCTCTGATCTTCCTCTCATCAAAGTTTATTGTACCAATTATAAAGGTAAGAAGCTTTTTTATTACAGTATTTATTAAAATATGCTTTAGTATTAAGTACCATACATTACTGATACTGTTTATACACAATTTAAGACGTCTAAGTTTTCAACAAACAATGGAGCAGAGAGAGAACAATAATAATAATGATAATAATATTAAAATCAATAATAATCATAACAATAGAAAAATGGCAAAATAACGACTTACGAACAATTCAAGGTACTACGAACAGCCTTCTGGAACATAAGTTGGGGGGCATCTGTATTCTCGATTTCTTGGTCCCATTTGATAGAATGAAAGATGTATTATAGAAATAGAGATGATTTTGAAATTGAGCTCAAAGTAGTGAGAATATTCAATTTTTGCTGATGTTCAAGAGTAAACAAGTCACATCACACATCCAATACAAGTCAACTGGTGGGTCTAATATGCTTTCACAAATGTGATATTATTTATACCATTTTCTCAATAATGCAGTAGTCTGCGTAACATTAAATCTTCTATTTTTTGAGTGAATAAAAATTCAAAATGGAAAGCAAGCATAATACAAGAGGGACCCAAAGTTGGAGGAGCTATAGGAGAGGGGCCAGCAGAAGGAGCATTCAGTATCTGACGAGTCGTCTTGACAGCCGGATGGATACTAGCAGTGGCGCGAATACCATGTTGTGTAATTACGCTAATATTAGTATTAACCCTTTGAGGGTTTTGGTCGTACTAGTACGTTTTACGCGTAGGGGTTTTTGACGTACTAGTACTCATAAATTCTAGCGGCCTCAAATCTAGTGGGAGAAAGCTGGTAGGCCTTCATATGAAAGAATGGGTCTATGTGGTCAGTGTGCACAGTCTAAAAAAAATCCTGCAGCACACAGTGCATAATGAGAAAAAAAAAACTTTGACCATTTTTTTTTAATAAATAGGCGACTTTGCAGTGTATTTTCGTATGGTATTTATTGTTGTATTCTAGTTTTCTTGGTCTCATTTTATAGAATGGAAGACATATTACAGAAATTGAGATGATTTTGACTGGTTTTACAATGAAAGGTGCCTTGAAATTGAGCTCAAAGTAGCAGAAATGTTCAATTTTTACCAAACTTCAAAAGTAAACAAATCGTGCCAAGCATGCAATACACGTCAACTGGTGAGTCTAATATTCTTTTACAAGTGCACCAATAATATTTATACCATTTTTTACACTAATGCAGTAGTCTGCATAACAGTAAATCTTATATTTTTTGTGAGAATAAAAATTCAAAGTGGAAAGCAAAAGAATATAAGAGGGGCCTTGAGACGTGACTAATGACTAGAGGAAATCTCATTTTAGTGCCAGGAATGTCTTTCTTGTTTATTCTGGACCCTATTCGGAAATTGGCATCTTTTGAAATTTGTGTGAAATTGGCAAAATTGCTAAATTCTGACCACTGTACTGGATAGTTGAATTTATAAATGGGTGGTTTCTTGCACCCATTCGATAGAAAAAATGGAGTTCTAGCGAAATATTCATGTTTTTTGTCGACTAGTACAGTGAAATTGGCCAAAAATGGGGCTGAAAGTGGGCAAAATCGCCGATGCGTAAACATCGCCGAGATCGCTAACTTTGCGAGAGCATAATTCCGTAAGTTTTCTATCAAATTTCAAACTTTTGGTGTCTTTATGATCGGGAAAAGATTCTCTATCTTTTCATAAGAGAAAATAATTTTTTTTTTTTTTAAATTTGGCCGACCCTGAGAACGAGTTTCGGAGAGGGCCTGTCGACCCTCAAAGGGTTAAAGATTATCTATCACATTTATTCCCACTTGATATCAGAAACATGACAGTTAACCTAGAAGCACAATAAAGATGCCAAAATTAATAATAAAAAAGGCATATTATATGGAGAGGTGGAGGCAGTGTTTACATCAGGGCAAACACACACTAACCAGTTTCTTTTTGGTTGTCTGTTATCACTAATCTTCTTAGCCCCCATGGTGACTTATTTATACAACATAAAAAAAAACACCCAAAAATGCGAAGAAACACGAAGCAGTTTACGGTGAAGTTGAGCGGAGTTTTGGACTGAGCGACAGCTGCGGGATGATTGACTCGCGTTCTGGCAGGTCGTGTTTGTTTGGTCATGTGCCGAGCAAACGGTTGACTACCGAGCGATTTTTTTTACTGAACAAAGCGTTTGAGTACTGAATTGTTCGAGTACTGAGCTGTTCGAGAACCGAGGTTCCACTGTATGCATATAAAATACATATTTTGAGTCAACCGTAGCACTATTTTTGTTACATAACATGAACATTTTCTTTTGTCATCTGAAAGTTCTTCTCAAATTAAAAGTTATTTTACATTTAATTTTAGTGGAGTACATATAGTATGCCAAATGATCACAGAGTGGTAAGACATCAGGTTCTTTATTTTACAGAAATTTGAGAAAAAGCATTGTACTTATTTTGATGGTATACTGTACATGATCCTTAAGCAATGTCCCAGCACACTGTCAATAGTTCCATAACCCATCCCAACGAACAAGTCTTATTATTAAGACATGTACAGACAGTTATTTCTGAAGTTGCTACAAAATTATCACGAGACTGTAGTGAACTAATGGACACTACGTTCAGATGTCAGAGTGAATGGAGAGAAGTTAAAACCAACACAACATGATTAGTTTAAGAATCACATAGCAGATGGCAGTCAATTCATTTGAAGAGCCAAAGAAAGCACAAATAATGCAAGACTGACAACTTTCAATGGCAGTCAAGGCTCATTTGGTAAGTTTAAAAAATGTAATGATATGCATACCATACCAATGCATGGCTGGGCTGAGTGCTGACACAGAACACAGCCAATCCAAAGAATATTTTGCTGGATATAATGGAAAAGAATGCCAGAAAGAACCATACTCGCTGAAAAGTAATTGAGGTTTTAAAATGGTTAAGAGCACCTCATACTTTTAGACGTCATTAACGTAGCTGAAAATATGAGATTAACCCCAAGTTAGTGCACCATTCTGAAGTGCCAATTAATATGAAAACCTGGATAAAAATCACCTTCCCAATAATATGCCAAGTGAGCTGGTGTGATTTTAAAGTGCTACAACCATTTCTTTATTCAGGGCTTTCAACATAAAAAGTTGCTATCATATTTTTTGTCATTACCAATTTTCAGTTGCCATAATTTGTTACTATCAATACCATTTGTAAATGTGATTAATTCAGTCATACTGCAAATTATCATAATCACAATATAAACAACACAATTTTGTTTTTTAGTCATTTCAAACCATTTGTTATTCATTCATCAAAGACAGACTACAAATCACAAATTTTAATTAAAGGGGTAATCTCCCCACCATTTAGGCTGAAAAATGGGTTGCTAGGTCCCTAGTGAGGCACTCAGGTCACTCAAACCCTGCCACCACTGTAAGGTGGTCCAGCATCAGGAAGTAAATGTTAACAAGCATAGGATGGGAAAGAGTGAAAAATGAAATTTGACTTGGTGTTTACACCCTAAAGAAATGGCACTTAATTATATCATTTACAGTGCACTGAAGCCCTGCATTAGATACCACTCAAACCAAAACAAAACCATGCAAAGAAATGTTTGGAGGCTTGTCTCTAAGCTTAGATCTTTTACTGGGTAGCTTTAAAATCCTCCAATTAATTTATCATTATTCCCCAAAGTACTGTTGTGCCTAAATTCATAACTCAGTCAGTTAATACAATTGCTGAAAATATGATAGCCTCAATTAACATTTATTTGAGCAGATTAATATCCAATTTCTTGGAAAAGCTATACCATTATGAAAGCCAATAACAACACAAATGACTTGTAGAAGGAAGTCACCGCTTCCAGAATGAATGGTAAAGAAAATCATCTTGCATAAATGTATCATCAACTTCAGTGGTTTTAATATACAGCATTTACACAATTAACAAGTAATATCACGAAGGTTTAAAGACAGTCTGGATTGGAAGACACTTACATTATAGCGATGAGTTATTTGAGGATTATGAACCACTCTCAAACTGGATATTGGTGGAAGTTCAACATGAGCAAGCTGCATTGTCAGGCATCAAGATGACGAAAATAAACCTGCCCCTCCAGAATCAACTGTGCCACAGTTGTCAGGTAGTTTAAAGGTGATAATCATTCATATATAAGGATTATTCTCATTATATTCATGGAGGATATAGGTAGTAGGTTGGTAGACAGCAACCACCCAGGGAGGTACTACCGTCCTGCCAAGTGAGTGTAAAACGAAAGCCTGTAATTGTTTTACATGATGGTAGGATTGCTGGTGTCCATTTTTCTGTCTCACAAACACGCAAGCTTTCAGGTACGTCTTGCTACTTCTACTTACACTTAGGTCACACTACACACACATGTACAAGCATATATATACACACCCCGCTGGGTTTTCTTCTATTTCCTTACTAGTTCTTGTTCTTGTTTATTTCCTCTTACCTCCATGGGGAAGTGGAACAGAATTCTTCCTCCGTAAGCCATGCGTGTTGTAAGAGGCGACTAAAATGCCAGGAGCAAGGGGCTAGTAACCCCTTCTCCTGTATATATTACTAAATGTAAAAACAGAAACTTTCATTTTTCCTTTCGGGCCACCCCGCCTCGGTGGGATACGGCCGGTGTGTTAAAAAAAAAAAATTCATGGAGGAACACTAAACCCTTAGGGGGTCACACACTACTTAGGGAATGGAAGGTAATGACGTCTGAAACAAGGAAGGGGAGGGTAGTTTTAATTCCTTACACCATAAGTCCACCAGCATCAAAGCACCTCATAAAGGGTCCTGCAATGAAGAGTTATAGAAATTTTTACAATCCTTCACAATTTTTCTCTCTGCAAAACTGGTAGTAAAGTCCACTGCAATTAACAATTCCACTCAAGAGGAGTCCTCCAGCTTCATCAAATGGAAAAGTAGATGATCCTGTTGATCTCCCACTCACCAACACTCAATGCAGTGATATGTGCATGTTGCACACAGTGAATTGGCAAGTGCATGTAAAGGCATAAAAACCAACAATATATACCAAAGACAGGTACAGAGTAAAGTTTTATTGTGGCAACATCTCTGTGAGAAAGGTTCTCGAACAAAACACTGTTACAATGAAAATTTCCTCTGCACATCTCTCTCTCTCTTTCGATTAGTGTTGTGTTAAAATCACTTTTCTATTATATTACCACAGTCCAGTGATAGTTCCATCAACTGACCTTTCCTAAAGCAGAACTTGTATGAATCATTCATAAATTTGGGCATAAAAAGGCTTAACTGTCTGAATTCTCATCCCAAATTACTCAAGATCTGAAATTCAGTCAAGCAAAAAGTCACATGCTAGCTCACCGGCTTCAGCAAAAAATAATATCTATTATTAACCCTTTCACTGTCGAGACCTCTGATCCTGAAGTCACTCTCCGTGTCAAAAGATATTTGGAAAATAAAAAAACATTTTTTTTCTGACCAAAATCTTAAGATTATTTTTGCAAGTGTTTTAAAAGAAAAAAAAATTGCGATTAGTACTTATCAAGATATAGAAATGTGAAGCTGACAAAGTAAACCACTTACAGCAACATCAGCGACTGCTGCTCACTTGGTAATATTATTTTTACGTTTATTCTGCTTTTTTCTTTAATTTTTTAATATTTTATTTTTTCAAGTAACTTTTGTGGCCTGTGAGACCAATGTAACGTGTAATGCATATATATCCAGTCGTTGTATGCAACACAATAACTGCACGAAAATTTTTATCATTACAGTGGACCCCCGCATAACGATATTAATCCGCTCCTGAGAGCTCATTGTTATGCAAAATTATCATTATGCGAATGAATTTTCCCCATAAGAAATAATGGAAATCAAATTAATCCGTGCAAGACACCCAAAAGTACGAAAAAAAATTTTTACTACATGAAATATACATTTTCCTACACACAAAGAGAAGGATCCATGCACAATAGTAGAGTAGTACATGCACAATATATACTGTGCATGTACTACTCTACTAAATGAAGAATAAATGACACTTACCTTTATCGAAGATGCAGCAATGACTGATGAGACAGTGTGTCCTGGGAGTGCCTTTTCCTCCTGAGTACTGTAGGTCCTGTTTGGCATTTTCTTCCATAACAGGCCTTATCACACTGTGTATGCCACTACATATGTACGATTCTTAAATCTCTCAAACCAACCTTTGCTGGCTTTAAATTCACCAATATGAGCACTAGTTCCAGGCATTTTTCCCTGTTCACCTGGGTGTTAGTCAACTGGTGTGGGTTGCATCCTGGGAGACAAGATTAAGGACCCCAATGGAAATAAGTTAGACAGTCTTCGATGACACTGACTTTTTTGGGTTATCCTGGGTGGCTAACCCTCTGGGGTTAATTGTTTCTTGGTATTCTCAATAAGCCACACCAACAACGGTGCTACAGCAGCAGCAGCAGCAGCAGCAGCTGACAGTGCTACAGCAGCAGCAGACGGCGCTACAGCAGCAGCAGACGGTACTACAGCAGCAGCAGCAGCTGACGGTGGTACAGCAGCAGCAGCAGACGGTGCTACAGCAACAGCAGCAGCAGCTGACGGTGCTACAGCAACAGCAGCAGCAGCTGACGGTGCTACAGCAGCAGCTGACAGTGCTACAGCAGCAGCTGACAGTGCTACAGCAGCAGCTGACAGTGCTACAGCAGCAGCTGACAGTGCTACAGCAGCAGCTGACAGTGCTACAGCAGCAGCTGACAGTGCTACAGCAGCAGCAGCTGACAGTGCTACAGCAGCAGCAGCAGCAGCTGACAGTGCTACAGCAGCAGCAGACGGTGCTACAGCAGCAGCAGCAGCAGCAGCTGATGGTGGTACAGAAGCAGCAGCAGCTGACGGTGGTACAGCAGCAGCAGCAGCTGACAGTGCTACAGCAGCAGCAGCAGCAGCATCAGCAGTTGACCATGGTACCACAGTATTTCGATAATATTTCTCACCCTTTTTACCACAGGGTTGGCACTAGAAGCTTTCTTGGGGCCCATGGTCACTTATTTTGCTGATAAAATCACCAAAAACGCTGTAATAATACGAAATGTTCCGATTGTATGCTTGGATGTTACCGCGGAGGCTGGCTTGTAAACAATGCCACCGGCGGAACATGTGAGGCTGGCTCAGGCCTCACAGACGCGTCTCGGACGAATAGTGTTGAGCGGGTTTTTTAGCGGTATGCGAGGCAAAATCTTAGCGATAAAATGTATCAGTATGCGGATTTAACTTTATGTGATGCCAACGGTATGCGGGGGTCCACTGTATATTGGTTACAAAACCTGTTTACACAAACCAACAATAAAGTTGTTTATTACTATTGTTCTATAATATATATACACACGTATAGTCACTGGACACGTTCCTAGAACTGCTATAGCTTGTGGAAGGTTGTTTGTGTGTGGATGGTTGAAGGTAGCCTTTGCTGTTGTTGTGCTGAGTGCGGCATGGCTGGTGTCAAATGACGCATTACACAACCACCACCACCCATTACCCATACCATCTTCCCCAACAAGCATGCTGTCTCACCCCCACCACCCATATGGAAATAGTCCCTGACCTTTTTGGGTTATCCTATGTTGATGGTCATCTGGGTTTTCAGCACTTTCTGGTATCCTGGGTATTGCTTTCAGTCACAAACTCATCAAAACCATGAAATTCATCTTCACTGACACTTCCATCTGTGTTAGAACTATCACTTGGTAAGAGAACAGACTCAATTCGCCAAGGAGTGAGGTATATATTACCGCAAAGCATGGTAAACAAGGCCTACTGAAATGGGACTCCCACAATGCACCACTGGCTCCTCGATATTTTTACACAGACCATGCAGATTTTTACACAGACCATGCACACAGACCATGCAGATCCTTCTCTCACATGTAGGTGTACCAGCTTTCTTCCCCTAGATTTGAAGCCATTAAAATTTTGGCATATTAATACATCGTCAACAATGGCTCATAAGACGTATTTATATGGCACCGACAGTGAAAGGGTTAATTGTAAATTACTGACCTTATGTAAAACTTTTAATATAGAAGAGCAGAGATGCTCATTAACGTTTTTTGGCCTTTTCTAATGGCTTATATGGAATATTCACGTCTTGCAACAAACTGAAGCTACCTAAACTTGGGTAAAGCAATGGATCAGTTATTTAACTAGCAGCTTCAGATGGAGTTTATGAAGTGAAAAACTGAAGGCTGTGAGAGAGAGCCTCCAGCCTTGGGTAATACATTCTGCCTGTTTATTACAATGAGAGGAATAATATTAGAAATAAATAATGATGATGGGTGGAACAAAGTGCAGATACAACCAGCTCAGTTGTGGGTAACATTTATGAATTTCAAGTAGAATATATTTTCTTCAGTCTAATTATACTGTTTGTACCTACACATAACACTTTTCTTCTCTACAGATCAAGAACTATCTAAGTAGATACAAAACTTTAACCATATGAAATGTTATCAAGATGAACACAATTAAAAAAAAGTAATCTGCAGTTAGTCTTAAGTACAGCCTCTCCTCACTTAGCAATGGAGTTCCGTTCCTAAGACCACATCGTTAAATGAATTCGTCACTAAGTGAGGAGAATACTATAATGGTAGTGTGTGTGTCAACCATCTTTGATATTGTTTTAATGTCACCTCTGCACCATTTATAACATTTCTGGCACATTTTTAAATGTTTATACAGTAGTGTACTGTATATTGAAATAAACAGAATAGAGGAAATCAGCTCTAATATACATTATTTAGGTATGAATACTGGTCGCAGCTCCCATCATAAGTCCGAGGCGTTGGTAAACGAGTACGTCTCTAAGTGAAGAGAGGCTGTATATGATAAAATTTATTAAAAAAATTATTAAAAGTACATCAGAAAATCATCAGAAAAATTACATTTACAAATAGTTTTTATGTGCCATCCAAACACGAATTTAAAGGGGCTCATAGAGCTCCAGGTATGTAGCGAAAAGGCGAGGAAAAAATACAAAAGATTATAAGATAGGTGGACAATGATGCTGGGTGTGCAGATTATGGTATATAACAGAATATGAAGATTGAGATGGATTCTACATGTGGATGATTACTGTATTACATTCATGAGGGAAGCATAAAACCCACAGGGGTTATACAGCACCTACAGGAATGGGAGGCAATCAGTTTCAACCCAAGGGGAGGTCAGGTCCAATTCCCTAGAACAAGAGCACCTCAACAGTATCAATCTACAGTAAGGACAACAATGTTGGAGTGCATGACTATATCTCTGGGAATAATTATAGAAAATTAAAGTTAACAGCATTTGGAAGAAGTCAGATTGTGCATAAACATGACTTCACTAACTGATGACCATGAGCTGGCAGGCTGCTACATGCAGTTAAGGATGGTACATGACCTTGTACAATACATGTAACAGCCGCAGTAGGTCATCTACAAATAAAAAAGGGTATATCCATGGCAAAACAAACAAGACTATCTATGGCTCTGCTCTTCGCTACAACACCAAGTTGACAATCTTGCAGCCTAGCTACAATGTCAGGTATAGTAAACAATGTATCCATAACTTTGTGGTAAAATAAAATTTAAGTGTTATGTAGATTTATTTTTACCTGTCAAGATAAACAAAATTTTTGCATTCTTATCCAGCAAAAATATATTCCTTTTCTTTTCCAAATACTTGATGAATTTTTCAATTCATTAAATTTGAGATCTATGCAGTAACATATAGTAACTGGTAAACCAGTTTTCAGCAAGCAGCACAGGGTTATGAACCAACAGGGACTGGCTGTTTGTGAGGCAAGAAGTGGGAACTCAAGGATGCAACTAGAAGTTAAAGACACAGCTGAGCTACAGAGATGTCAGGAAGTATTTCTTCAGTCTAGGGATGGTTGGAAAATGAAAAAAATCTTGGTGAAGTGGTAGAGGCAGGCTTCATACATAGTTTAAAGACCAGGTATGATAACGCCCATATGAGGCTAAGAGGAAGTGATTCTGGCAAGTGGCAAACTGAGAGGCAGGGCCAGGTGCTACAACTTGACCCCTGCCACCACATATAGGAGAGTACAGGTCATGTTGAGGCATGAAAAATGTAAAATTCAAAAGCAACTAAAACACCAATTAAACAGGTAATTATTGTTTGCATGTGTTTTAAGTACATAATTTTTTTTTTGTATCTGTGGTGGATATACAAATGGTTTAGAAAACCATCAAGCTGATGAATAAGACTCTTATGCAACATTTGGGTATCTTTATTGTGAAAACATATTTCATCAACCAGAGGGTTCAACAGTTCAATACAGGGGACAACAATGGAAAATGAAGGTTTTAATGTAATCAGTCCCTCAGCCTAGACATGGTGTTCAGTTCATCAATATTCTGTCAGACACAGTAACATCTTGGGATCTTGATGCAGGGAATTCTTCAAAGCTTGCCTAACCTACTTCCACTAGTGGATTTTTCCACAGGTGATGCTGCCTCCAACTGCTTCACCCCACCTCACCTGTCTGTAGTATATAAGCCCTGTCCCTCTGTGCATATGCTGTGCACTTATCAAAATTGATGGACTGAACATGTCATCTCCAGGTTGAAGGACTGATTACCTCAAACTTCTCATCTTCCACCATTCTTCTCTGTACTGGACTGATGAAGCCACTGGTTGGTGAAATGTTTTCACAATAAAGATACTCAATGTTGCACAAGTCTCATTCATCACCTGTGGTGGATGCTGGTTTGACAGAAGCCTCTAAGAAATGTCAACTAATTCTTTTATAATTTGGAATTATATAGAACTACTTGTATATGCCATTTTATTTTTCCTGTTTTGCAATCAAATGTGCAAATATTTTGTATCAAAGTGATCCCAATTACTGGTACATGTTCTATCTTTTTTTTTTTTTTCAACAAGTCGGCCGTCTCCCACCGAGGCAGGGTGACCCAAAAAAGAAAGAAAATCCCTAAAAAGAAAATACTTTCATCATCATTCAACACTTTCACCTCACTCACACATTATCACTGTTTTTGCAGAGGTGCTCAGAATACAACAGTTTAGAAGCATATACGTATAAAGATACACAACATATCCCTCCAAACTGCCAATATCCCAAACCCCTCCTTTAAAGTGCAGGCATTGTACTTCCCATTTCCAGGACTCAAGTCTGACTATATGAAAATAACCAGTTTCCCTGAATCCCTTCACTAAATATTACCCTGCTCACACTCCAACAGATCGTCAGGTCCCAAGTTCTATCTTATTAACTAGAAAACACATCACCAATTAGTCTGAGTCTCTGAATGGGAAATTTTTTCAACCATAAGATTGCCTGACCCTTTTTTTTTTTTTTAACAAGTCAGCCGTCTCCCACCGAGGCAGGGTGACCTAAAAAAGAAAGAAAATCCCCAAAAAGAAAATACTTTCATCATTCAACACGAAATGGGAAGTACAATGCCTGCACTCTAAAGGAGGGGTTCGGGATATTGGCAGTTTGGAAGGATATGTTGTGTATCTGACCCATTTACATTGATGATAAAATTAAACATCTTGTGTATCACAGTCAGAGCCAACGGTTTAAGCATGGAAATAATGGGGCAATAAAGGCACTGGTAGCAGATCCTTTAAATACAATATTTCACTCAAGGCAGAGCTTTATCAAGTATATAGAAATGAGTAAATACATCATGTAAGGCAAACAAGTACCATGAGGTCATAAACTACGAGATCAAGTATTGAGCAAAACAGTGGAATGTACATGTTGGCTGGGCTTGCTGCCCACATTGTCTACAATTCATAATAATAATAATAATAATAATAATAATAATAATAATAATAATAATAATAAACCTTGTCAACTTACCCTCACCCTCTGTTCCCACCAGTACCTGACCTCACCAGACTTGATCTTGCAATTTATGACCTCATGTGTGACCTCTCATAATGATCTTGTGAGTTACGTTTTTCTCCTAGCCTAACCATATGATGCTTGTCTGTCTTATAAGGCAGTTTATTTGCTCATTTCTGTGTGCTTGATAAAGCCCAGCCTTGTGCAAAATGTTGTATTAAAAAGGATCCTCTACCATCATGCCTTTATTCCCACTTGTCAGCTCTTGCCATTCTCTACCAAGTAAATAACAGGCTGAATATTTTGTAAGTAAGAATAAGGCTCAAACATTTTTCTTGCATACCCACTGTTCTCCTGTCTAAGGTTTCTCATTCAATGGAACTTAAAATGAATGGTGTTTGCTTATATAGCAAGCAGGTTTATAGCACTCATTGCTAACAAGACTGATGCAGTATTTTAAAAGGTTCTAATGTTTTTATGAGTCAAGTTCCATCAAGAGTATTTTTCTTCAGTAATTTTAATGTGTGATATTTTTTTTACTAGCTCTGTCCTTCCTTCTAACTCTGGCACCTAACTGGCACGTGTTCATTTGTAAATAAACTGAAATCTTATATTAACCCGTTGACTGTCGCAACCCCCAATCCTGAGGCGTCTCCTGGTGTCGCAAAATTTAAAAAAAAAAATTATTTTTTCTTACGAAATAATAGAGAATCTTTTCCCGATTGTAATGACACCAAAAAAACGAAATTTGATGGAAAGCTGACGGAATTATGCTCTCGCGAAGTTAGCGACCTCGGCGATATTTACAAATCGGCGATTTCGCCCACTTTGAGCCCTATTTTTGGCTAATTCCGTTGTTCCCGTCGACCAAACTCATAGCTATTTCTTTAGAACTTTATTTTTTCTATCGATTGAGTACAAGAAACTGCCCATATACCAATTTCAACTACCCAATAATGTGGTCAGAAATTTGCAATTTGGCCAATTTCACAAAAATTAAAAAATATGACAATTTCAAAATAAGGTCCAGAATGAACAATGCAGACATTCCTGGCTCTACAATAACATTTTCTTTGTTCATCAGTCATGTCTCCAGGCCCCTCTGATATTACTCTTGCTTTCTATTTTGAATTTTTACTCAAACAAAAAATAGAACACTTACTATTATGCAGACTACTGCAATAATTGTATAAATAACATCAACCCATTCACGATTGCATATTAGAATGGCTAGTTGGACATTTATTGGACAATGACATCATTTGTTTACTTTTGAACATTGGCAAAAATCAAACATTTCCCCTACTTTGAGCTCCATTTCCAGGTTTTTTTTTATAGTAAAATCAATCAAAATCACCTCTATTTCTATAATATGTTTTCCATTCTATCAAATGAGACCAAGAAAACGAGAATACAACCATAAATACTATACGAAAATAGACCACAAAGTCGGCATTTTAATTAAAAAAAAAAATGGTCGGAGTTTTTTTTTTCTCATTATGCACTGCGTGCTCCAGGATTTTTTTTATATGGTGCACACTGACCACACAGACCCATTCTCTCACATGTGGGCCTACCAGCTTTCTCCAGCTTGATTTGAAGCCACTAGAATTTATGAGTATATATACGTCAAACACGGTACCTCATTAGACGTATATATACGGCCGCGACAGTCAAAGGGTTAAGTCCACTGCATACTTCCCTGTACACTGCATACTTCCTTGTATACTACATACTTCCCTGTACACTGCATAATTCCCTGTACACTGCATACTTCTCTGTATACTGCATACTTCCCTGTATACTGCACACTTCTCTGTATACTGCATACTTCCCTGTATACTGCATACTTCCCTGTATAATGCACACTTCCCTGTATGCTGCATACTTCCCTGTATAATGTGTATTTCCCTGTGCACTGCACACTTCCTACCTGATCTTTATTGTATTATAATTTTTCTTCTGATTTGGCTTTGAAACAGCTTCAGTTCCATCTTTGCTTAACCTGATATGATCAATTTAAATATGGTAAGTTTCCTGCCTCCTTCTTTGCCCAATGACACTAATTTTTTGTTTCTTTTGCTGCTTCCCAGTTCTTTGATATCAAGTTCATTCTGCATTTTTTCATCTGCTTCTGTTCGTGGATTTTTCCTATTCCTTAGTGAGTTGTAAATGTATCACCTCTGAATGCTTAGTTGAAAATTTTTATCATTTCCTGTATGTACTGCCTTCTGAATGTCAGAAAGCTTTTCATTCCCACACAGCCACCTTTCTTAGCCACCAGTTTCTTTCATTCCATCTCCTCTACCTTTTTTAATTTTCTCCAGGTAGCAGCATGTCAACATAGTAATGGCTTCCTCCCTGGGGAACTGCTAAATTTTCTCTACATCCATATAGTAGGTTGTTAGGTAAGACACATGCAACAGTTAGGTACGTATCTTTATTTCGAAATGTTTCGTCTACACAGTAGGCTTCTTCAGTCGAGTACAGAAAAGTGATAGAAGCAGAAGATACTTGAAGACGATGTAATCAGTCCATCACCCTTGAAGTTTTGAAGTGGTCAGTCCCTCAGTCTGGAGAAGAGTATTGTTCCATAGTCTGAAACAATATTAGTTTCAGACTATGGAAACAATATTGTTTCAGACTATTCTTCTCCAGACTGAGGGACTGACCACCTCAAAACTTTAAGGGTGATGGACTGATTACATCGTCTTCAAGTATCTTCTGCTTCTATCAATTTTTCTGTACTCGACTGAAGAAGCCTACTGTGTAGGCGAAACGTTTCGAAATAAAGATACCTAACTGTTGCATATGTGTCTTACCTAACAACCTGTCGGTATTTTATACCATTTTAATGTTCAATCCATATAGTAGGTGAAAACAAAGTCTAGCCTCACCAGCTCATCATTCTCTTTACCTTCGTAGATCTATAATACATTACCCTAGGATGATCAGCATTATAGATTTAACCAGCATGCTGCTACCCATCTGTGGGACCCAAGTTACATCGAGCTTAAAATTCCCTTTGTCGAGCCTTCACTCACTGTCTCTTCAACTTTTTTCAATGTATTTATTGTTATTGCACTCTTTCTGCCAGTCTTTTATTTTTAAGTTCATGGTATTCAGTCTTAAGTGTTAGTGCTATAATTTTGAAAGTTTCCAGTGGTGTAGAACTTACTATATTGCCTTCTCAGGGATATTCCAATATGAAATCATCCTACTCAAAGAAAAACTTTCAAGTATACATTCGCAATTTGTTTCTGCAGTAAATATTCTTATTAATTATTACTTCTACAGATGAAATAAGGAAAGTACATTTTGAACATTGATATGCACTTGTGCTGCAGAGACCTTAAGGGACTCAGATGTAATACAGTACATTCTTACCATTCACCCAGCTATGTTGGTGTAGGAGGAAACCCAGTAACCTCAAGGTCCCTCATCAATTAATCTTTCAGCATTTATGACAGGCTTTTGCAGTGGGCCCCTAGGGAGCCAATTTGGAATATCGCTAGCACAGAAATGGAGGCAGCAGCTCTGAAGTGGAACAGAATTCAAAGAAGAGCAACCTAGGGTAGAGTTGTGAAGGTTTCTTTTATCTGTCACTGAAAAATGTACTGGAAGAGGATCTGTGTATTTAGCCACAGGAAGAGGCAGTATCTGAAAACAAAGCCAAATGAAAGACATCCCGAATGGCCAGAGAGCACTGCCATTGCATACACACATGGATGAGAAAATAAGTGATAGCAGCATAATCACTGACACAGGCTTAAGCATCAAGCACATGGATGACTTGCCAATAACAAAGCTCAAGGATCAATCCAACTCCAAGAGGTACTCCTCATCAGTCCATATAGACCACCTTGAATGCTTATACTTGAAGAGAACTCTTACCACTGTGCTAAAGCTGATAAAGCATGGATGGGAGAGGGAGTCTGGCAGTTTGTTTAAAGACCCAG
The DNA here is from genome assembly GCF_038502225.1 of Cherax quadricarinatus. Taxonomy (NCBI): domain Eukaryota; kingdom Metazoa; phylum Arthropoda; class Malacostraca; order Decapoda; family Parastacidae; genus Cherax; species Cherax quadricarinatus. The sequence continues at coordinate 33,205,293 of NC_091317.1, read as the reverse complement.
ACACACCAGTCTTGGATGTCATGGAAAGAACCAGGACCCTGATAGAGTACATTAACAAATGTGTCTTGGAATCAGTCTATGAAGTGCATGGAAACCACCAATGATCTAAAACCATGAGGGCAAAAAACAAATTGAGTAAGGATGTACAATCATTTTGGAGAAATGTATGCTTGGAGGAATCCATCAGCAGCAGACAGGTGCAGGGACACCAGGTATGCAACTGCCTGCCAGCACAGACTTGATAACTTATGTGAGGGTTGCCCACCTGAACAGAACAGTAATGTGTTTCACTTACAGTGTTTGTCATTAAAGTAAGCTAACTGGAGGCACCTAGCATACTCTAATGTCAAAAGTAATCTCTTACCCTGTTTAGTGTTTGGTGAGAAAAAATTATGCTGGTCTGCCAACTTGAGGCAGGATGTCTCAGGATTTGCTAAGAATACTGGCTGTGGCCTAAGAGCCTTCTAATCTTGTGTGGTGGCCAGATCTCTGTTCATGGTCTCCCTGCACCATGGTCTTCAGTGCTGAGTGCATAGACATTTTTGGCAAAACAAATTAATATGGGCAGGAGTAAATAGCTGACACAAGAGAAAATTGCACAAATCACTGGATTACATAAAGAAGGCCATCATATGAAGGAAATATTAGAAGTCAGCAATGTGTGTGAGCATTCAATGAGGACCTACTTGCATTGGCTTCTTGAGGATGGCATTGATGACACACCCAAGTCAAAAGAAAGTCTAGGGGTCTAGAAAAACATCCCCACTAACATTAACTGTAATAACGTGACTAGAAGTCCTCCATGATCATTAAACCGAATCTTTCACACACAGCTCTACAAATATTTTTACGCAAGACAGTGCTCCTTGTTATACCGCAAAATCTGTTATTCAGTGGCTTCATGACTGAGATACCCTTCTTCAGTGATTGGCCAGGAAATTCCCTAGACTTGAACCTCATTGAATCTTCAATGGGAAAAAGACAAGCTACCAAAATCACAGCACTCACACTCTAGGTATGATATGCATGGGCAGAAAGCTCACACTGGCCCACGTGAGTGCATGTGTTGTACTAAAGCAAAGAAAAGCAAGAACTGACCAGAAAACCAGAGGATGGGTTGATGAGATAAGTCTGAAAGGAATTCTTCAACCAGGCCACTAAGATAGACATGAAGGTGAGTAGGGTTCCCGAAGGGTATAGAAAAAAGCTGATGAGTGCTCTTGATGGTGACTGCGAGGTGCAAAGGACTCACCCTCATACAGGAGGAAGGAAAGTCACACAGATTGTTAAAAGTGAAGGGGATATCCTTGAGATGTGATGCCATAAAGCCACAAGCCAATTTGAGTAGGAAGAATACCTACACGAGTAGCTGAGGCCAGAGCCATGAAGAAGACTGTTGTTTGGGCGGAATAATACTGGCATCCTGGCTCAGAACGGAAAACCGGATGGGTCACAAAGCAGTTTTGAACCATCTGAAGGAATTATACTGGACGGACCACAACAGGCAAGGACATTGAAGGAACGCTGTTACAAACGCATAGTGTGAGATGTAAAGGCTGAGCCAGAGTATATTTGGAATTCAGGAGACTTCAGACTCGCCAGAGAAGAACATGTCAACAAGGAACCAGATACAACAGCTGAGGTAAGATCAGAGAACTAGAATACCCCACCACACAGGAAACTCCAAGGAGCTCTAGACCACTGTATACAGCCAAGGTCATGGCCATGAACTTTATCTCTTTAGGAAAGACAGCCTGGAGACAACCTGGAGAACACTGAGCCACGAGCTAGGCACACTAAACCACAGAGGTAGGACAACTATGGAGCACCAAAGATGACAGAATCAAGCCAGAGAAGGAGAGGTTACAGCAGAGGCCATACCAGCAAAGATGGAATCCATAAACTGAAGATGAAGGGATGAAAACCTCTTGAATGATACACACTATCAAAGACCTGGTCCTGGACTGGGATGCATGAGCAGGAAAATTCCCAAAACTGATAGACAGAGGTGGCAGATAAATTTGAGAATCTTCCTGAATGAGGGGAGATGATGACTTCCAGGTAGATGACTGCTGTAGAGAAAAAGCATTTTCTTTTTTTTTTTTTAGGGAGACTAGCACCCTTTAGGGATACCTAAATTCTACAGGCAGATGGTGACAACCATTGAGGAAGGTTTCCTGTGGAAGCAGCCCTCAGTGAGTAAGAAGTTAACAGAGTAGCAGAATGTAGGAGCCTCACAAAAGATCCCCAGGAAGGCAAGAGGCAGTAAATATAGGGACCAAGACCCAAGTGAGTCTGAGCAAAGCAGCTCTTTGAAGCCCAGCCCAAGAGAGGTTGACCATAAATAAAAGTGCTGTACCAAGCCAGACAACACTTGGTGATTCACAGGAAAATCATGAAAAGAAGCAGAGCACCTAAATGACTGCTGGAAGAGACTATATACATTTACCAAAACTCCTAAAGTAAAATGAAGAAAATGGTGAAAACATTTAACTGTAAGCTTTTAAGCACACTTGCAAGCTGACATAACAGTAGTTAGAGCTAACACTGTACACTGTTCTCTATTATTAAATATATTATTGCCCATGCATAAAGAAACATGTTATACAGTAGAATGCCAATTAACATGCAGGTTACTTTCTTGGAAAAAAAAAAAACTGAACTTTATATGAAATAACATTATGTGGACTGAAGAACAAGTTTTAAATTTTGAAATTCACCAAAAATGCTAAAATCTTTTATACCTAATGCTGTACACAGTTATTGTTGCTTGCTGATCAGTAAATATGTGAAGAGGATCAATGTGGCTCTGTACAACACCTGTACAAACATGAAGCAGGCAGTATCAACTACCATCACCACCACCTGCAGTCAACATGTCAACATTGGCAAAGCCAAATTTTCTTACCAGATTGTACCAAACATATAGTAACTCACCACACCTGTATCAAACACACACTGGAGGCAGCGCATGGTAGAAAAGAATAAGTGCCACCATGGCCAAAATCTAGGTTAGCAAACAAACCCATTCCTCAATGTTTCATCTGTTTGAGAGAATGTGTAGAATGTGTAGATATTGTCTTCAGCATCTGTAAGCCAGGCTCAGAGCCCCATAACAAAGTATGCTAACTAGCTATTTTAATAGTTCCTATCTTCCCCATACCTGGTCCTGCACAGTAGAAGAGAATACATACACAGACTGTGGGCTGGCCCATCAGCACACCATTCTGCTTTGACCACCACCCAAGACTCGGCCAATAACAGGCATAATGCACTCCCCTTCCCCTTATGCTGCCACATTGAACACATTTACCACTTCTAAAATATATTATTAAATAATGTAATGTCTTTTTATATTATTAAATAATGTAATGTCTTTTTCCCACACATCCTTTATCTTTAGTGTGTCTGAATACCATAGCTTTAGATACAATATTGATACAGTTTAAAAAGGTACAGAATAGCTTCTGGTTCAGCTATTGTTTACACGAGTGTGCAATTTTGAATTTTCGCCAATAGTAAAAGGAAAACTTTTGAAAGATTATGAATCAACTTATACTGGCTGAATCTGCAATCAAAATTCTATCTTAAGTTACGGTGCCATAGTTCTATATATAATAACGTTGTTGTTGTTGATTATTAAAGGATATGACTTCATGCGGTATACAAGCTCTGCTCCCAGTGGTGTGGATACCCCATACAGTGTGGTCACACTACCTTACCATCATTACTTTACTTTTTATGATATTATCCATCATCAACATATTCATCAATTGTATAAATACATCTAGAGTGAGTAAATGAGTGATAAGAGCATGAGAATGTGTAATTATGGTTAGTAGCCTTCATGCACTTGCCTTCCAGCTTACTCTCGAGACTTACTGACACTTTCAACTGATAATGTTCCCGACCACTTGGGGCTTGGGTACAATACTTGGTGTTTTATTGAAAATACTTAGTCTACAATTTCAAGTATGGGCCAAATGCTTTGATGTAATAATAACCAAGTCATGTTGAAAATTTTTTTCATAAGGTGAATGACACATATATGGAAGATTCTGTGAGAAACCAGTGCCTAAAAGAAGGAAGATTCTGTGAGAAACCAGTGCCTAAAAGGAGGAGGATTCTGTGAGAAACCAGTGCCTAAAAGGAGGAGGATTCTGTGAGAAACCAGTGCCTAAAAGAAGGAAGATTCTGTGAGAAACCAGTGCCTAAAAGGAGGAGGATTCTATGAGAAACCAGTGCCTAAAAGGAGGATTCTGTGAGAAACCAGTGCTTAAAAGAAGGAGGATTCTGTGAGAAACCAGTGCCTAAAAGGAGGAGGATTCTGTGAGAAACCAGTGCCTAAAAGAAGGAAGATTCTGTGAGAAACCAGTGCCTAAAAGAAGGAGGATTCTGTGAGAAACCAGTGCCTAAAAGGAGGATTCTGTGAGAAACCAGTGCCTAAAAGAAGGAAGATTCTGTGAGAAACCAGTGCTTAAAAGAAGGAGGATTCTGTGAGAAACCAGTGCCTAAAAGGAGGAGGATTCTGTGAGAAACCAGTGCCTAAAAGAAGGAAGATTCTGTGAGAAACCAGTGCTTAAAAGAAGGAGGATTCTGTGAGAAACCAGTGCCTAAAAGGAGGATTCTGTGAGAAACCAGTGCTTAAAAGAAGGAGGATTCTGTGAGAAACCAGTGCCTAAAAGAAGGAAGATTCTGTGAGAAACCAGTGCCTAAAAGAAGGAAGATTCTGTGAGAAACCAGTGCCTAAAAGATGGAATATTCTGTGAGAAACCAATGCCTAAAATAAGGAAGATTCTATGCAAAACCAGTGCCTAAAATAAGGAAGATTCTATAAGATGCAACCCCTAAAGAAGTTAGATTCTATAAGATGCTACTCCCTTAAAGAATGGCATTCTAAGCTACAGAAGAGTATATAAGAAAAAAGTGAGTTGCAAAGTCAAGAATTGTGTTTCCCTGGTCACAAATGTTATTGCATGATAGTTAGAAAAATGCTAAAAGGTAAACTCCACCATTAATAGCATATGCATTCAAGCATATAGGTGCATGCACAAAAAATTTAATTACATATAACAATATGGTCTCTCGGTATTCAATTTAGAAGATCTGCAATACATAAAGGCTGCCATTTTCTCTAGTTAAAGGATGCAGTTTAAAAGACAATAATTAAAAATACAAATATCTATTATCAATGATTGGGTCTTGCACAAATGTTGAACTTATAGGAAAGTTAAGGCATATGTCGGGTTAACACCTCTCCAACTGCACCCAAACTTACGTCCACCTCGCACATGACTCGATAAATTACATCACTTACAATGACTTGAATATAATAACATAGCATTTAATAAAATAGTTTACTTCCTATAATAATAGAAAGTTATCAGAATCTGTGTTCTTCCAACCTTTTCACAAAAAAAATCTACCTGAATTTTTTTTTTTAAGACAACAGGTTGCATTATTAATTTTCAAAATTTTAATACCATGGTTACTAAATAAGAAAAATAAGGGCAAGACTTACGTGGATGCGAGCAAGGCTTGGTGTTCCAACATGATGAGAATGTGTTTAGAAACACTTTTCTACATGACTGAGAAATAGGCAAAACTTTGGTAATGTAGAAGTTATTCCTCATAAAGATCGTGAAAATAATTATAGTCATTTTAGAAAAAGAATGCGTCATTATTCATTAAACGGAAAATTAATAGGTATTAGATGAAGACAAAATAGGGCATAATAACAAAAGATTATTGGTATCAATCCATACAGTGCATGTAACTCAATAACATTAGTGAAAACAACTTTCATCTATAACCATACATTAATAAAGTGTACTGTACAGTACATTAGCACACATTAAAACAACTTTCATCACCAAAATATATTACGTGTGCCAATTTCTTTAAGTACATTAAATATTTCCAGTGAGAGCATGTTGTACTGTAATAAATAAAGGATTCCATAGGCTATGGGTAAGTGCTACAACATGTAGTGTAGTAACATGTTTAGCATTGCTGGCAGAAGACAAGCAAGTTAAAAGCCCTATTTAAGAGATGAACAATGAAATGGTAGTTATGAACAATGACACGGTAATGGAAATTCAAGCCTATGCAAGACGAATGACAATGTGCATGAATCCAAATGTGTGAGGTATTTTAATGTGGGACATTGTGACAAGAGAGCATAACTGATTTTCACAATATGCCAAGCTGCAATTCTAATTGACTTTTCATCCTAACCCCAGATCACACTACTTTGCAAGCAAGTCATTATCACAGATAGAATTCAACCTTACATATTATCAAACTATATTGGTTGGATATTATGCACAAGGAAGAACAGGAGCATTATCAACAGACCAGCCATACCCGCTGCAGTTATCACGATTCTCGTGGGCAGTCACTCAATGATGACATCTTCATGTCAGTCATGTGTGAATCTTGCAGTGTCCACAAGATCCTAATTTTCCATAGACACTAGGCATTTACCATAGCTGCATGGAACTTGGCTTCCTGTGTTTCACCTCAGAAACACGAGGATAAAAGTTGTCCTTTCTGCTGGCAATAAAACCAATGATAACTTTCAATTATGTCTCTTAACTCTGCACCAATTGATATCACAATCAGAATTTGGCTTTTTTTTTTTTTGTAACTAAATTACCCCCCTTCCCTACATAGTAACTTAAACTTTGGTTTGGCCATGTTTTTAAGAGACAGAGGTTCAAAAACAGAATCTTGGAAAAGCATAACAGCAAGGAATGAGCAGAACTGTTGAGGTGAAATATTAAGATAACTTTTGACACTTACAAAAAAACAAGAAGTTATGTAGCCTTTTAAAGTGCAGGTATAAAGAATTTACATATTACGTGTTGGCAAAAACAAAATCCAATGTGTCCCTTTAAAACACAGCCAGTTTCACAAACCGAGTACTTTTACAATGAAAAGATGAATCACTTAATTGCCAAAGTGAAGGTTCACTTTCTGGGGTTCACTAATAGTGGTGATTAATATGAAGTGTTAAGTGGTGATGGCAATCTTCACTCTGCATACTCTCGTTCTCCCACATTGATGCGCTCGTTGGATGTAACACTGAACCCTAGAATACTACTGTCTACTTTCTGCATCTTTTTCTTGCTGGCCTTCTTGCTTCTAGCCTGCTGCAAAACAAACAGATTTCATTATTTTTTATTTACTCTATCAAAAATTAAGATATAGAACATACAAACTATTTCTAATCATGCCTAATATGCCAAGTACTCAAGGTATAAATTAACAACTAATATGTACTTAGTACATCTTACAAACACATTTAAAGCACAGTTGTATAATACTCCAATCCCTTGTAATGAACATTCAATATTTACATTTATAATTTTATAATTAAGTAGCCATAAAATAACATTTTACTAACATTCCAGAGCCTAAACAAATGCAACACAAAATTACAGTACAATTCCTGCAATGTTTGTGATGCATTTTAAAATGTTTAAACACTTGGTTTTTCTATCCAAGAGAACAACCATAACTTTGCTTGCATTACAAACATACATTATATGCACACTACAGGGTATGCACCTGAAAAAAAAAAAAACAGATGAACAAGTTAGAAAACGCTCAAAGACGAACTATAAATCATTACCAGAACTATAAGACTTTAGTTACAAAGAAAAGCTGAAGACATTAGACATGCCCTTACTACTTGATAAAGAAGAATGAGAAACTACTTGTAAGAGTGTCGCATATATGATAAACTCGATAATGACGATCCAGAAGCTATTGCTTAAAACTAATGCAAGTTACTGAAGGAATATTAGGAAATTTTTCAAGCTGAAAGGATACTAGAAAGTTCCCCACAGAGTGGGAAAAAGAGCAGAATGATTTACAGGAGGTAATGTCATTTTAAAAGCCATAATATGCCTCGGTGGGAGACGGCCGACTTGTTGAAAAAAAAAAAAAAAAAAATATGTCCAGTTATATATACCTCCTTTCTCCCCATGCTAAAAGAAAAAAATAAATAAAAATATACATAGGATATCACTGACATCTTTTTAATGTTAGAATGAAGTTTGTGATGGCTATGGGTCTGCTTGGGTGGCTGTGGTCAATTGAACCTTTGGGCAGCTTCATGACCAATTTTACCCAACTACCATTAAGATTAACTAGCAGTATGCTTCCATGAGACATTTCATTTAATTCATATTATAAAAATTTATTTAGCTTGAAAATCTGTAATTAGGTGATACCAAACTGTTAACATTTTAGTCCCAGTATGTGTATCAATAATAGCAATGAAGTAATTTGCATTTATCATAAGATATTACAATAACTACTACACCATATATATGTCATGCCGAATAGGTAAAACTTGTGATTTTAGCTTAAATAGCAACGCTCTTCTTGCCGAATAAGACAAGCGAAATTTGTGCATGCAACAATTTCGCAAAAATCATTCCGAACCTAATGAAAAAATATATTTTATTGTGTTTATCATTAAATTATTGTAAACTTAAATATATTTAGTTGGACTAGGCCAAATTAAATTGCACTTGTTATAATAAGGTTAGGTAAGTTTTCTAAGGATGTTTTGGTACAAAATTATTAATTTTTACATTAACATAAATGAAATGAAAGAGGAAATTTTAGAAAGGACTTAATTTTAAATAAGTTCTTGCTAATTGACCAATTTTACTCATTTAGCATGGCAAATATATATGTACAATGAACGCAAATAAAAAAAAATACATTTCCAATGCAAGAAAAATGTATATTACAAGATTTTGGTGCATACATTTCACTTGCATTTCCGCCATAGGAAAAGTGGGTGGAGCTTGTGATGGCTTAGTGCGCTGGAGCCTGTCTTGCTCCATTGTTCCCCACTATGCCATGCTTCAGTGCTCTGCCAGAGCTCAACAAGGAGGTCCTGCTTTACGGAATTTCGCCTTACGGCGTTCCACTAATACGGTGATTTCAAATTATGGCCAAAACTTGCTATACGGTGAGAGGTCTTTGTAATACAGTGCGCCCCACCCAGTTCATTTACATTCTCCATGAGCACATCATTTTTTTTTTTTTTCAACAAGTCGGCCGTCTCCCACCGAGGCAGGGTGACCCAAAAAAGAAAGAAAATCCCCAAAAAGAAAATACTTTCATCATCATTCAACACTTTCACCACACTCGCACATTATCACTGTTTTTGCAGAGGTGCTCAGAATACAACAGTCTAGAAGCATACACATATAAAGATACACAACATATCCCTCCAAACTGCCAATATCCCAAACCCCTCCTTTAAAGTGCAGGCATTGTACTTCCCATTTCCAGGACTCAAGTCCGACCATATGAAAATAACCGGTTTCCCTGAATCCCTTCACATCATGTCCGGAAATTTTCCAAAATTTCATGTTTTAAAGTTACTGCATATTTTATATGTACTCTGTTAATTACACTTATACGTACCTGTACCTAAGTATACTTACACACTGTGCTGACGTGCAGGTACACATTAAAATTACTAAGTCTCTCTCTACTCGATGCCATATAATAATCTCTTGGGCGCATTAAATGTCATATATTATGTTAATATAGACATTTCCATTAATCCATCTATGATATTTTTTCAAAATTATGTAATAAACACACTACATAATATGTAAACATGATACATACACTCACAGTAAAAAAATTGACAAATATGAATTTGTTTACCAAACTGTTTGTAGGCGTGACGGAAGAATTACGTTTTCTCTAGTCAAACACTGGTTACTTAACTGTAGAAAAATATTCCTTTTGTATGCTTTCAGTCTATCTAAAGCTATTCATGACCTTTGTGGGTTTAGTGCTTTTTTTATGATTACAATAATAATAATAATAATAAGTTAGAGGGAAAAAGAGTGAGTGGTGCACTTAGGAGTCTGTGGAGACAAAGAACTTTGTCCTTGGAGGCAAAGAGGGGAATGTATGAGAGTATAGTTTTACCAACGCTCTTATATGGGTGTGAAGCGTGGGTGATGAATGTTGCAGCGAGGAGAAGGCTGGAGGCAGTGGAGATGTCATGTCTGAGGGCAATGTGTGGTGTGAATATAATGCAGAGAATTCGTAATTTGGAAGTTAGGAGACAAATGGTTTTTAATACTTGACGTGCTGTTGGAGTGTGAGCAAAGTAACATTTATGAAGGGATTCAGGGAAACCGGCAGGCCGGACTTGAGTCCTGGAGATGGGAAGTACAGTGCCTGCACTCTGAAGGAGGGGTGTTAATGTTGCAGTTTAAAAACTGTAGGGTAAAGCACCCTTCTGGCAAGACAGTGATGGAGTGAATGATCGTGAAAGTTTTTCTTTTTCGGGCCACCCTGCCTTGGTGGGAATCGGCCAGTGTGATAATAAAAAAATAAAAAAAAAATAATAATTTACTCTAAAAATGGTGTGTTGTATGAGAATGGGAGTGTTGCTGTTTATTTATTCTGTACTAACTTGTCAGAGCATCATTCCTTCTAAAAATGATGTTACATGAGAATGGAAGTGTTGGTCTTTATTTATTTTACTGTACCACTGTGGAGACAATTTGTACACAATGCAAGGTGTTTGTATGAACGTGTATGAACCATAACCAGATGCTTCGTCTGTTTGTTTACATGGTGGGGTAGCCAGGCGAGCTACCCTATCCTACCTCCCACACTGGACTTCCTACAAATAAATACTTTTTACCTCTCACCCAACATTAAGACCACCAATATTTTAAGGTAAGTAATGAGTGTATTGTATGTGAATTTTATCACTCTAGGGTGCTTTAAGTGTCGTAGTATATTATGCATGTGTGGGGTGGCCAGGAGGGCTACCACACCTGACTTCTTACACTAGATACTACTCACCTTTTGCCCTACATTAAGACTACAAATATTTTGATGTAAATAATGAGTGTACTGTGTGTGTATTTTACTTTTTATTGTTTTTTAACTCCTAGTTCTATTGCTAACTTAATGTACGTTAGTGTAAACTTGTTATCTGGCATTTATGTGCATTTATAAGTGGAAAAAATGGCATTCTGCTTTCTGGCAATGTCTACTTTCTGGCAGTAGCCTGGAACCTAACCTGCCTAACACACACACACACCAAACCATCCAAACACTTGTGATTTATGTATTTATGTCTGCACGTTAAAACTTAGACAATAAAAACAGAGGAAGAATTCAGTAACCCTACTGATGCATGTTAAGCATAAGTGCTAAACCTACAAGGGATACAGCACAGTGAAGCAGAGGATAGTGCAGGATTATAGACTAGCATGGGTGGAATGGACAACAGAGTGAGAATTAGAAAGGGCTGCGAGGAGTGCTAGAGGAAGTACCATCAAAGTTTGTGTAGTAAATCAGTTGCTGTCAAAAAGTCAATGAGGGAGTCTGAGTCAAAGGTGGGTCTTTCAGTAAGGAAGATAAAATAAGGGCGTTAGAGTGGTGACGACGTTGGAGGTAAATTCTGCGTGCTCGCTGATAGACCAGACAGTCCAACAGAACATGGCTAACTGAAACTGGAACCTGACAATTCTCACAGAGTGGAACAGGGCGCCTCTCCATGAGATACCCATGAGTAAGACGAGTGTGCCTGATGCAAAGAGGGGAGAGAGTAGTCTCCCAACCTCGGCATCGATGACAAGATGATGGTCAGAAACCTAAAACTGATGTATGACCCACAGCCCAACTGGTAAAGTACTGACTTTAGGTGCCTGTCCAGCACCTTCCTGAAGACAGCCAGGGGTCTATTGGTAAATCCCACCACACATGGTGCATGAAGAGAAATGCAAACTATGAACTTATGTTTGAGGAGTTTTGAGTGTCTTTCTACTCTGTACTTCTAAACATTTTTTTCTAGGATGGTTTTCATATTTTCATTGGCTGCTTCTTGGTATCAATTGATAGAATGGAAGACATTTTACTAGAGACAATTTTGGTTGGTCTTAGAGCAAAGTACCTTGAGATAGGGCTCAAACTTGTAGAAAAATTAGATTTCTGACGATATTCCTGAGGAAGTGTACAGCTCTCCCTGGCTTCCTCCCCTCTCCCATCTGTTTTATGGGCTTTTACAAGGTCTGCTTCAGCTACTGGTATGCCCTAAGCCATGACTAATCATTCTTGGTTATATTTTATTAATCTGAGAAACGGGGTAAAACTCTGATTTTTTTTTTTGTGATGTGTTATAAGTGTAATACAGAAAAGGCCTGATGATGTACTTAATGAACAGAGGAAAGATTGCTTTAGTTGCTGCAATGTCTATACTGTTTATTTTGGACCATTTTTAAACTGAAACTTTTTAATTGTGTAAAATTATCCAAGTTACCAACTTCTGTGAGCATTATTAGGTAGTTCTGATAGTTAAATGGGTGGTTTCTCTAGTTCATTCACTAGAATGAATGGTATACTAGCAAAATGGCTAGAAATTTGGTTGAATTAATCAGATAAATTGCCTATACATAAATTGCACCCACACTACCAACTTTGTATGTGCATAATTCCACTAGTTTTTCATAAAATGTCATGCTTTTTGGTGTTGTTATCTTCAAGAAAATATGCTGTACCATTTCAAACCATCCTCGTATATGACAGACAGGGATGAAAGCGGCATCACCATGTCTTCCTTTATAGATGACACCCAAATTTACATGACAGTATCCTTCACTGAAGACACTGCAAGACTCCAGACGGACATCAACCAAATCTTTAACCCTTTCAGTGTCGAGACCCCTGATCCTTAACTCACTCTCTGTGTTGAAAAAAACAAAGTTCATATGAAATGATAAGAGAATCTTTTCCCGATGGTAATGACACCAAAAGTATGAAGTTTGATGGAAAACTTACCAAATTACGCTCTTGTGAAGTTAGTGCTCTCGGCAATATTTACGCATCAGTGATTTTTGCCCACTTTGAGCCAAATTTTCGGCCAATTCCATTGTTCCAGTCGAATAAAATCATAGCTATTTCATGAGAATTCCATTTGTTCTATCGACTGAGTGCAAGAAACCTCCCATTCACAGATTTCAACTACCCAATAAAGTGGTCAGAAATTGGCAATTTGGCCAATTTCACAAATCTCAAAAGATGCCAATTTCAAAATAAGGTCCAGAATAAACAAGGCAGACATTCCTGGCACTAAAATAACATTCTCTCTGTTCATCAGTCATGTCTGCAGGTCTCTCTAATATTACTCTTGCTTTCCAATTTGAATTTTTCTCACAAAAAATAGATTTACTGTTAGGCAGACTACTACAGCATTATAATAATTGTATAAACAATGTGAATCCATTCATGACTGTATCAGACTGGCCAGTTGGACACATACTGGACAGTGACGTCATTTGTTTACTCTTGAACATCAGCAAAAATCATACATTTCTGCTAATTTGAGCTCAATTTCTAAGTACTTTTCATCGTGAAACCAACCAAAATCATCTCCATTTCTGTAATATATCTTCCATTCTATTAAATGAGACCAAGAAAATGAGAATACAGCCTCTCCTCAGTTAGTGACATACTCGTTTACCAACTCCTTTGACTTACAATGGACTCTCTGACCAGTATTTATACCTAAATAATGTATATTAGAGCTGATTTCCTCAATTCTATTTATTACAATATACAGTACACTGCTGTATAAACATTTAAAAATATACCAGAAATGTTATAAATGGTGTAAAGGTGACATTAAAATATTATCAAAGATGGCTGACACAAATCCACTACCATTATAGTATGCTCCTCATTTAGCAACGAATTCATTTACCAACGGGGTCTTAGGTCCCTATCTCTGTCGTTAAGTGAGGAGAGGCTGTACGACCATAAATACCACATGAGAATACACCGCAAAGTCGCTGTTTTAAACCAAAAACACGGAGTTTTTTTCTCATTATGCACAGCGTGCTGCAGAATTTTTTTTATACTACGCAACCAAGAATACCCATTTTTTCATATGTAGGCCTACCAGCTTTCTTCCACCAGATCTGAAGGCACTAGAATTTTGGCGTAGTACTACGGGACCGATACTGGCTCTCAAGCCGTAGTACTACGGGACCGACACTGAAAGGGTTAAATGGTCCGCAGAAAACAATATGAAGTTCAATGAAGAGAAATTTCAATTACTCCAATATGGAAAACGTGAGGAAATTAAAACTATATTGGAGTATAAAACAAAATCCAACCAAACAATAGAGCAAAAAAACTAATGTAAAGGCTATGGGAGTGATAATGTCAGAGGATCTCACTTTCAAAGACCACAACACTATCAATCGCATCTGCTAGAAAAATGTCAGGATGGGTAATGAGAACCTTCAAAACTAGGGATGCCAAGCCCATGACACTCTTCAGATTGCTTGTTTTATCTAGGCTGGAATATTGCTGCACATTAACAGTGCCTTTCAAGGCAGGTGAAACTGACCTAGATAACATACAGAGAATCTTCACAGCACACATAAGTATGATAAAATACCTAAATTACTGGGAAAGGTTGAAGTTCCTGGTCTTGTATTCCCTGGAATGCAGGTAGGAAAGATACATGATTATATACACTTAAAAAATCCTAGAGGGATTAGTACAAAATTTGCACATGAAAATCACTCCCTATGAAAGCAAAAGACTTAGCAGGCCATGCAACATTCCCCCAATGAAAAGTAGGGGCACCATGAGCATGTTAAGAAACAACACAATAAGTGTCAGGGACCCAAGACTGTTCAACTGCCTCCCAGCATACATAAGGGGGATTACCAACTGACGCCTGGCCATCTTCAAGAAGGCTCCGGACAGATGCCAAAAGTCAGTACCTGATCAGCTGGGCTGTCGTTCGTACACCAGTTTACATGTGGCCAACAGCAACAGCCTGGTTGATCCAGCCCTGATCCATGATGAGGCCTGGTCACAGACCAGGCTGCTGGGACACTGACCCCCTAAACCCGCTCCAGGTATACTTAATTTTGGAGGTCACGACATTGAACAGGTTAAATATTAAACTGGTATATACTTATACCAAAGAATAAGCTGCGAGAAAACAGATCTGAAAATGGGAAATCCAGTGTGCATGTTCTGAATGAAATCCTAGGGTTGGTCTTCAAATGTAGTGTCTTCAACCATAGCAAGGAAAATGGAAATTCAGTCTCCCCCCCTCCAGTTGAGACTGGGGGAGGAGGGAGGAAATACAATGGTTACAGGGAAAATATATATCCACAGGCTCATAATATGTACACTTTAATCCAAAGACAGGATGGCTAACTGGTGGTAGAAGGGAGGATGGGTAAAAAGGAGGATTATTTACCTCTAGTTTACCTGGTGCTAATTCTTGGGGGTCACCAGTTCTGGAGCAGGTCTCAGAGTTGCTGATCTGATCAACCAGGCTGTTGGTACCTGTTCCACCTAATTCAACATATGCAGCATAGCCTGGTTGATTGTCAATTAATTATTCTTGTTTTGACCAACTGCATTTATTTTGGATATATGGCTGTCTGGTACCTATATGGTAGGCTTCTAAGCTTTTAATAAGTTAAATGTGATTTTTCCCAATTTTGGATTTGTATAGGGATCATGACTGAATTTTAATTTGATTTATCGTTTTTTGTGTATGGCCATCTGGTGCATGTTTGATAAGCTCATATTTTTTAAGCAAACCTTAGTGAAGGAATTTGCACAGTCTTAGAATTCTTGGTAGAAATATAGTTACTGCACATAGGCAGATCCTGCATTGAGGAACATGCATAAAGTAAGGGAAAGCTGCATAAAGGGAAACCTGCATAAAGTAAGGGAAACCAGCATGAAGGGGAACCTGCATAAAGTAAGGGGAACCTGCATAAAGTAAGGGGAACCTGCATAAAGTAAGGGAAACCTGCATAAAGTAAAGGGAACCTGCATAAAGTAAGGGGAACCTGCTGCATAAAGTAAGGGGAACCTGCATAAAATAAGGGGAACCTACATAAAGTAAGGGAAACCTGCATAAAGTAAAGGGAACCTGCATAAAGTAAGGGGAACCTGCATAAAGTAAGGGGAACCTGCATAAAGTAAGGGGAACCTGCATAAAGTAAGGGGAGCCTGAATAAAGCAAGGGGAACCGGAATAAAGCAAGGGGAACCGGAATAAAGCAAAGTAAACCTGAATAAAAGCAAGGGGAACCTGAATAAAGCAAGGGGAACCTGAATAAATCAAGGGAAACCTGCATAAAGTATGAGAAACCTAGATAAAACAAGGGAAATCTGCATAAAGCTGAGATTCATGGAATAATGACTAGATTAATTTAATCAAAAGTGACTTCCAGCAGGCATGCGTGAGCGTGTTTGATAGGAGTGAATGGAGACAAATGGTTTTTAATACTTGACGTGCTGTTGGAGTGTGAGCAAAGTAACATTTATGAAGGGGTTCAGGGAAATCGGCAGGCCGGACTTGAGTCCTGGAGATGGGAAGTACAGTGCCTGCACTCTGAAGGAGGGGTGTTAATGTTGCAGTTTAAAAACTGTAGTGTAAAGCACCCTTCTGGCAAGACAGTGATGGAGTGAATGATGGTGAAAGTTTTTCTTTTTCGGGCCACCCTGCCTTGGTGGGAATCGGCCAGTGTGATAATAAAAATAAAATTATAATTCTAAAGACACACAGAACAGGGAGAGAGAGCTAGAAAAGAATCATGTGTAAACATTGCTGGCTTCAGTTCTTCCTGATAGTAATGACACCAAAAGTATGAAATTTGTTAAAAAACTTACGGAATTATGCTCTTGCAAAGCTAGCAGTCTCAATACTTACACATTGGCGATTTCGCCAATGTGTAAGTATTTGTTCTATCGAATGAGTACAAGAAACTGCCCAGTTACTGATTTCAACTACCCAATGAAATGGTCAAAAATTGGCAATTTAGCCAATTTCACAAATTTCAAAAGCCAATTTCAAAATAGGGTCCAGAATAAACAAGACAGACATTCCAGGCACTAAAATAAAAAATTTCGCTGTTCATTAGTCATGTCTCCAAGTCCCTCTTATATTACTCTTGCTTTCTATTTTGAATTTTTATTCTCACAAAAAAATAGAAGATTTACTGTTATGCCGACTACTGCATTATTGTAAAAATGGTATAAATAATATCAGCGCACTTGTGAAAGAATATTAGACTCGCCAGTTGATGTGTATTGGACGCATGGCATGATTTGTTTCCTCTTTAACATCAGCAAAAATCAAAAATTTCTAGTAATTTGAGCTCAATTTCAAGGAACTTTTCATTGGGAAACCAATAAAACTCATCTCTATTTATATAACATACCTTCCATTCTATCAAATGAGATCAAGAAAATGAGAATAAAACCATTAATGCCATACGAAAATACACTGCCATATCGTTGTTTTAAACCAAAAACACGGCCAGAGTTTTTTTTTCCCTTATTATGCACTGCATGCTGCAGGATTTTTTTTTATACTGCATACATTGACCACACAGGCCCATTCTTTCACATGGTAGGCCTACCAGCTCTCTTCCACTTCCACTTGATTTGAAGGAGCTAAGGTTTATACATACAAGTATGGCACTGACCCTGGCTCTCAAGCTTTACAAGTATGGCACCGACCCTGAAAGAGTTAAGACACCGACATTGCAAGTGTATTTCTGTGTGGTATTTATAGTTGCATGTATTCTCCTTTTCTTGGTCTCATTTGACAGAATGGAAGATACATTACAGAAATAGAGGTAATTTTGAATGGTTTATGGAAGTACCTTGAAATTGAGCTCAAAATAGTGGAATTTTTTTTTCCGATGTTCAAGAGTAAACAAATCACATCACGTGTCTAATACACATCAACTGGTGGGTTTAATATGCTTTCACAAATGCGCCGATATTATTTATACCATTTTTACAATAATGCAGTAGTCGGCATAACAGTAAATCTATTTTTTTTTTGTGAATAAAAATTCAAAATGGAAAGTAAGCGTAATATAAGAGGGGCCTGGAGACATGACTAATGAACAGAGAAAATATTTTAGTGCTAGGAATGTATGTATTGTTAATTCTGGACCCTATTTTGAAATTGGCCTTACTTGAATTGTGTATGAAACTGGCCAAATTACCAATTTCTGATTACTTTATTGGGTAGTTGAAATCGGTAAACGGGCAGTTTCTTGTACTCAATCGATAGAACAAATGAAGTTCAAGCGAAATACGTAACTGAGTTTGGTTGACTGGAACAATGGAAATGGCCGAAAATAGGGCTCAAAGGGGGTGAAATTGCAGACGCATAAATATTGCGAGGACTGCTCACTTCACGAGAGCGCAATTCTGTAAGTTTTCCATCAAATTTTGTACTTTTGGTGTCATTATCATCAGGAAAAGATTCTCTATTATTTCATAAGAAAAACAATTTTTTTTTTTGTTGAAAATTCTTAAGACACTGAGAGCGTGTGTGTGCGTGTGTGTAGTGTTAGTTACCATTTGGTCCTAGGCACATGTCGATTAGACACTAGGCCTGTTGTATGTGCATGCGTGTGTACTCACCTAGTTGAGGTTGCAGGGGTCGAGTCCAAGCTCCTGGCCCCACCTCTTCACTGGTCACCACTAGGTCACTCTCCCTGAACCATGAGCTTTATCGTACCTCTGCTTAAAGCTATGTATGGACCCTGCCTCCACATCTCTTCCCAAACTATTCCGCTTCCTGACTACTCTGTGGCTGAAGAAATACTTCCTAACATCCCTGTGATTCATCTGTGTCTTCAGCTTCCAACTGTGTCCCCTTGTTACTGTGTCCAATCTCTGGAACATCCTGTCTTCGTCCACCTTGTCAATTCCTCTCAGTATTTTGTAAGTCGTTATCATGTCCCCCCTATCTCCCCTGTCCTCCAGTGTCGTCAGGTTGATTTCCCTTAACCTCTCCTCGTAGGACATACCTCTTAGCTCTGGGACTAAGTCTTGTTGCAAACCTTTGCACTTTCTCTAGTTTCTTTATGTGCTTGGCTAGGTATGGGTTCCAAACTGGTGCCGCATACTCCAATATGGGCCTAACGTACACGGTGTACAGGGTCCTGAACGATTCCTTATTAAGATGGAAACATAAACACATATGCAGTTTAATGTGATCCTTTATTGACAATGTTTCACCCACACAGTGGGCTTTTACAAGTCACACAGATCTACCTGGGGTGGAAGGTACGGGAGTATTTATAGTCATGTTCAGAATGTTGAGGTCAGGTGGAGAATGCCGCATCTGATGATCTACCGGGTGGGGTTATAGAGTCTTGGGTAGCCTGGCAGGGGTATTGGACAAGTTGTGAGTAGACCTTCTGCAGTGTCTACTGAAGGTCTACTCACAACTTGTCCAATACCCCTGCCAGGCTACCCAAGACTCTATAACCCCACCCGGTAGATCATCAGATGCGGCATTCTCCACCTGACCTCAACATTCTGAACATGACTATAAATACTCCCGTACCTTCCACCCCAGGTAGATCTGTGTGTGACTTGAAAAAGCCCACTGTGTGGGTGAAACGTTGTCAATAAAGGATCACATTAAACTGCATATGTGTTTATGTTTCCATTGTGTCGGTATTTTATACCATTTATTTTCATCCTTATTAAGATGTCGGAATGCTGTTCTGAGGTTTGCTAGGCGCTCATATGCTGCAGCCGTTATTTGGTTGATGTGCGCTTCAGGAGATGTGCCTGGTGTTATACTCACCCCAAGATCTTTTTCCTTGAGCGAGGTTTGTAGTCTCTGGCCCCCTAGACTGTGTGTGTGCGCGCATGCGCGCGTGTGTGTGTGTGTGTGTGTGCGTGCGTGTGTGCGTGCATGTGTGTGTGCATGTGTGCGTGCATGTGTGCGTGCATGTGTGCGTGCGTGTGCGTGTGTGTGCGTGTGTCTGTGTGCATGCGTGGTGTGCGTGCGTGGTGTGCGTGTGTCTGTGTGCGTGCGTGTGTGTGCGTGTGTGTGTGTGCGCATGTGTGTGTGTGTGTGCGCGCATGTGTGTGCATGTGTGCACGTGTGTGCGTGTGTGTGCGTGTGTCTGTGTGCGTGTGTCTGTGTGTGTGTGTCTGTGTGCGTGTCTGTGTGCGTGTGTCTGTGTGCGTGTCTCTGTGCATGTGTCTGTGTGCGTGTGTCTGTGTGCGTGTGTGTGTGTGTGTGTGTGTGTGTGTGTGTGTGTGTGTCTGTGTCTGTGTGTGTGTCTGTGTGTGTGTCTGTGTGTGTCTGTGTGTGTGTCTGTGTGTGTGTCTGTGTGTGTGTCTGTGTGTGTGTCTGTGTGTGTGTCTGTGTGTGTGTCTGTGTGTGTGTGTGTCTGTGTGTGTGTGTGTCTGTGTGTGTGTGTGTCTGTGTGTGTGTGTGTCTGTGTGTGTGTCTGTGTGTGTCTGTGTGTGTGTCTGTGTGTGTGTCTGTGTGTGTGTGTGTGTGTGTGTGTGTGTGTGTGTGTGTGTGTGTGTCTGTGTGTGTGTCTGTGTGTGTGTCTGTGTGTGTGTCTGTGTGTGTGTCTGTGTGTGTGTCTGTGTGTGTGTCTGTGTGTGTCTGTGTGCATGTGTCTGTGTGCATGTCTGTGTGTGTCTCATAACTTAAACAACCCTCCAAGCTGCTGCACCACCCCCACCACTACCTTAGTGTGCAAGCACTCTACCTCCAGAACTGAAGTCCAGCTAACAGATTTTCCTGAATTCCTGAACAAACAGCATGTCAAGTCATCTCCACTTAATTATATCTAACTGTTTACAAAAGGCTGCTGGATGCTCAAGCTCTTAGCACTCAAAACCACATTTTCCTTCTCCCTCAAACCCTACTTGGGACAAGAATATAAAATCAAGTGTGAAGACATCATCTATTACTCCATTATATAACTATCATTTTTCACCCTGTAGTATGCCTTTCCCTGTGCACCTCCTTATCTTCTACTAAGTTCACTGCCAAACATGCAGGTCCCAGGCTCCAGTCAGTATATTACTATAACAAAAGACTAGTATGAGACCCATACGAGACAAGCAGCACATCTAGTTGGTATAGCCTGTAGAGGAACCGCCAACATGGGAGGAGGAGGAGGATACTAGGTGGGAGATACTAAGTTTTATGGAACCCTCCAATAAAGTTTCTCAGGCTTTAAGTCTGTGG
The DNA here is from genome assembly GCF_038502225.1 of Cherax quadricarinatus. Classification (NCBI taxonomy): domain Eukaryota; kingdom Metazoa; phylum Arthropoda; class Malacostraca; order Decapoda; family Parastacidae; genus Cherax; species Cherax quadricarinatus. The sequence continues at coordinate 33,184,218 of NC_091317.1, read as the reverse complement.
TTGGGTTTCATTAACCACTACCATATACAAAACCTACCTCCAACACTGTACTAGGGCAGAGCAATGTATACAGTGCTCTAAAAGGATGAGTTTTATGCTGCTATGGAACCAAGTGATGCACTCAGAGACTATGTCAAACCAATCACAAGGCTTCTCTACATCTATGATGTGGCCATTTTCTGTCGTATGTCGCTGGCTGGGATAGCCAGATGTAAATTCATCGAAGTGCTTGCAATAGATGGATTTGTTACTCAAAAGTTTCCAGACTTCATTGATTTTCACCATTCCAGTACGGAAGCACATTTCTGAATTTGTGTTTTGTGCTCAGCCGAGTGTTTAAACAGTTTGGACATGCAAATGAAGTGCACACGACATTTATAAGTAACAATGACATACGAGAGAAAATATTATACACAAATGTGGCACCATAAATGGTGATTTTAGACATACACTGTATTCAAAAAAGATTTGCTCAAAATTACCAAGGAAGAAATTCCCATGCTGCCTTGTGGTTGGGTACTTAATTGTGAGGTAGTCCTAGCACTATCCATTCACCCTTGAGGAATTCTCTCATCAGTTAACTGTCTAGAAGAGAATGGTTCTATTGTAAGCCTGGTACAGTAGAAATACAAAGTTAAAAGAAACAACTGACATGTCAGCAGGCAGCAAGGCATCATTTAAGTAGTGAATGAATTTACAATTAGTTAATGTTTGAGACCTTGTTAGAATTTACTTCTTAACTTGAATCCTCTATTCCTTTTGCAAAGCACATTAAACAATCTTTTTTTTTTCTTAAACTCAGCATACATACCATGCAGTACATATGCTTATAATCATCCTCCACCGAGGAGTAGAAAGAACACACACAAAACCTTCATGTTGTGGGGTCTGTACAAATGCAAATCAGGCAGTTGACTGGAACTTGAGACTTGGACAGTTGATAAAGTACACAGTAAGAAAGTGCAGTTGTGCAGAAGGTAAAAATATGACATACTGACAAAGAGAGATGATAAAGTTTATTTACTAGTGTAATAGGTCTGCAAATAAATCACTTTACAAAACTGTTCACAGAACCCAATCACAGAAAAAAAAAAAAAAAGCAGCAAGATCAAGTGAAATTGTATCTTGGATCTTGAAAAAATGAACAAAGGAGCTAATCCACTCAGGAAAATATCTGTGACCTCAATACAAGGTATTTTGCCAGACAAACAAGGGCAATAAATTGATATTTAAACACGTGACAGGAAAGGCATTTTAGCCTATAGTCTTGTTTTTCTAAAAAGCACTGTAAAAACACTGGAAAAAAAAGTCATTAGAGAACAGGGGGATAAAACACTTGAGGAGCAAAAAGCTGCTAATTAGGGCAGCTTATTTTTATCAGCTAATTTTTCAATCTCAAATCTATTAACCACCTACAAGTTCCAAAAAAGTTTCAAGAAGAAATTGTTTGAGCAATTGCATTTACCAAAATAAGATTTTAAAGGAAGCTTTTGAAAAAACGTCCTGAAAAAACACAAATCTGGAAACTTATACACAAAGGTGCAATAAAAGGCAAATATTAAATGAAAGGGAATATTTCATCTTTGAAATTAAAATGTAAACAATGATAAGATGTAAAATAGGTAGCATTACCAGTGAGGTGTCACATGGATCACTACTTGCCCTACTACATTATTTCTAATTTACAGTAAAGCACATATTAGAAAGCACTTAAACTGTACAAGACTGCCTTAATGCTACTGAAAATGGCACCCCAAAAAAATTATAGCACAAGAAAAAGACTAACTGTGCTCTGAAAAAAAGAAAATGAGAAATGCATAAAAATTTAGTAGTTCCCTCCATATATTTTCTCAATGGGCTCACTGGACCACCAGCAGTGCCCCCTCCACCAGCTGCCAAGCCACTAGCAGTGTCCCCTCCACCAGCTGCCAAGCAACTAGCAGTGTCCCCTCCACCAGCTGCCAAGCAACTAGCAGTGTCCCCTCCACCAGCTGCCAAGCAACTAGCAGTGTCCCCTCCACCAGCTGCCAAGCCACTAGCAGTGTCCCCTCCACCAGCTGCCAAGCAACTAGCAGTGTCCCCTCCACCAGCTGCCAAGCCACTAGCAGTGTCCCCTCCACCAGCTGCCAAGCCACTTGCAGTGTCTCCTCCACCAGCTGCCAAGCCACTTGCAGTGTCCCCTCCACCAGCTGCCAAGCCACTAGCAGTGTCTCCTCTACCAGCTGTCATGCCACTAGCAGTGTTCCCTCCACCAGCTGCCATGCCACTAGCAGTGTCCCCTTCACCAGCTGCCATGTCACTAGCAGTGTCCCCTTCACCAGCTGCCATGTCACTAGCAGTGTCCCCTTCACTAGCTTCCAAGCTACTAACAGTGCCCCCCTCCACCAGCTGCCAAGCCACTAGCAGTGTCCCCTCCACCAGCTGCCAAGCCACTAGCAGTGTCCCCTCCAACTGCCAAGCCACTAGCAGTGTCCCCTCCACCAGCTGCCAAGCCACTAGCAGTGTCCCCTCTAACTGCCAAGCCACTAGCAGTCCCCCCTCCAACTGCCAAGCCACTAGCAGTGTCCCCTCCACCAGCTGCCAAGCCACTAGCAGTGTCCCCTCCAACTGCCAAGCCACTAGCAGTGTCCCCTCCAACTGCCAAGCCACTAGCAGTGTCCCCTCCACCAGCTGCCAAGCCACTAGCAGTGTCCCCTCTAACTGCCAAGCCACTAGCAGTGTCCCCTCCAACTGCCAAGCCACTAGCAGTGTCCCCTCCAACTGCCAAGCCACTAGCAGTGTCCCCTCCACCAGCTGCCAAGCCACTAGCAGTGTCCCCTCCAACTGCCAAGCCACTAGCAGTGTCCCCTCCACCAGCTGCCAAGCCACTAGCAGTGTCCCCTCCAACTGCCAAGCCACTAGCAGTGTCCCCTCCACCAGCTGCCAAGCCACTAGCAGTGTCCCCTCCAACTGCCAAGCCACTAGCAGTGTCCCCTCCACCAGCTGCCAAGCCACTAGCAGTGTCCCCTCCACCAGCTGCCAAGCCACTAGCAGTGTCCCCTCCAACTGCCAAGCCACTAGCAGTGCCTCCCACCAATTTTCAACATATCCACTAAGATAGCATTATTCTTACCTCATGTTTTTGCAAATTTATGTATCTCATGAAATCCTAATTTAAATAAAACATATGCATAAAAATTTATAGAGAATATTCAGTGCATTTATTTAAAAAATAAACAAATATAGTATTGCACATTATCGCAGCGACACATTGCCTTGCCTATAACCCTTTCACTGTCCAGACACCCAATCTGAAACTTGTCCACAGCAACCAATAATTTAAAAAAAAAAAAAATTCTTACAAAATGGTAGAGAATCTGTTTCTGAAGGTAATTAAACAAAAAGTATGAAATTTGATGGAAAACCGATAAATTATGCTTTCACAAATTTTTCTTTGTCAGTGATATTTATGCATCGGCGAATCTGCCCATTTTGAGTCACATTTTACACCAATTACATTGTTCCAGTAGTCCAAGTTCTTAGCTATTTTCACTAGTATACAGTGGACCCCCGGTTAACGAACTTTTTTCACTCCAGAAGTATGTTCAGGTGCCAGTACTGACCGAATTTTTTCCCATAAGGAATATTGTGAAGTAGATTAGTCCATTTCAGACCCCCAAACATACACGTACAAACGCACTTACATAAATACACTTACATAATTGGTCGCATTTGGAGGTGATCGTTAAGCGGGGGTCCACTGTATCTTCCATTTCATCAAGTGAGTACAAGAAACTGCCCAACTATATCAACTACCCAATAAAGTGATCAGAAATTGGCAATTTACCCAATTTCACACAAATTTCAAAATAGGGTCCAGAATAAACAATGTAGGCATTCCTGGCACTAAAATATTTCCTTTGCTCATTAGTTATGTTCCCAGGCTTAACATATGAATTCCATTTTGATTTTTTATTAAAAAAAAAAAAATACTGTTATGTAATACTGAAATAATTGTAAAAACAATACGAGTGCATTCTTGAGCATTTATTAGACCAACCAGTTGGACATGTATTGGACGAGTGATGTGATTTATATACACTTGAATATTGGCAAAAATCAAACATTCCTGCTACTTTGAGCTCAGTTTCAAGTCATTTTCAGTCCTGAAACCAATCAAAATCATTTCTATTTCTATATCTTCCAGTCTATCAAATGAGACCATGAAACGGAGGACATAACCATAAAAACTACACGAAAATACATTGTTAAGTTGCTGTTTAAAAAAAAAAAATAGCTTTTTCTCATACACTGTGTGAAGGATTTTTTTTATATGGCACACACTTAATGCACAGACCCCCTTCTCTCACATCTAGGCCCAAATTTACCACTCACAGCTTATCTGAGTGAGCTGAGCTCATGGCATAGTACTATGGCACCAACAGTGACCTCAAACCTGTAGTACTACGACACAGACAATGAAAGGGTTAACACTGATGTATCTACTCTACCTGTGTGTCTACAATTACTGAACATGTTGGTGATTGACAATGATAAGTGTTTCAACAAAACAGCTACATAGTGTTGGTAGAATATTTATAGACTGATACGTAATCATAACACTTGCTATCTAAACACAACATTTTGTAGAGAAAACTCTACCTTGCTAGGTATATCACAGTATTATTTATTTAGCTAATAAAATGAGGGATGATATTTGGGAACGTTTGCTGTTAGGTGCTGCCCTTGTCATATTATCCAATAAAGAATAAAAAGGCACAATACTGTGACTGGAACAATACATAAATAGCCTACACATAAGAGAAAAGCTTATGACAACATTTCGGTCCAACTTGGACCATTAACCCTTTGGGGGTCGACAGGTCCTCTCAGAGACTTGTTCTCAGGGTCAGCCAAATTTCAAAAAAAAAAAAATTATTTTTTCTTATGAAAAGATAGAGAGACTTTTCCTGATCATAATGACACCAAAAGTATGAAATTTGATGGAAAACTTACGGAATTATGCTCTCGCGAAGTTAGCGGTCTCGACACAGTGTGTAATGAGAAAAAAAAATTTTGACCCTGTTTTTGGATTTAAACAGCGACTTTGCAGTGTATTTTCGTATGGTATTTATTGTTGTATTCTAGTTTTCCTGGTCTCATTTTATAGAATGGAAGACATATTACAGAAATTGAGATGATTTTGACTGGTTTTACAAAGAAAAGTACCTTGAAATTGCGCTCAAAGTAGCAGAAATGTTCGATTTTTACCAAAGTTCAAAAGTAAACAAATCATGCTATGCGCCCAATACACAAGTGCGCTGATAATATTTATACCATTTCTACACCAATGCAGTAGTCTGCATAACAGTAAATCTTCTATTTTTTGTGAGAATAAAAATTCAAAGTGGAAAGCAAAAGAATGTAAGAGGGGCGTGGGGACGTAACTGATGACTGAGGAAATGTTATTTTAGTGTCAGGAATCTCTTTCTTGTTTATTCTCGACCCTATTTGGAAATTGGCATCTTTTGAAATTTGTTTGAAATTGACAAAATTGCTAAATTCTGGCCACTGTATCGGGTAGTTGAAATCAGTAAATGGGTGGTTTCTTGTACTCATTCGATAGAAAAATGGAGTTATAGCGAAATAGTTATGATTTTTGTCGACAAGTACAGTGGAATTGGCCGAAAATAGGGCTCAAAGTGGGCAAAATCGCCGATGTGTAAACATCGTCAAGATCGCTAACTTCGTGAGAGCATAATTCCCTAAGTTTTCCACCACATTTCATACTTTTGGTGTCATTATGATTGGGAAAAGATTCTCTATCTTTTCATAAGAATTTTTTTTTTTTTTTTTTTTTTGAAATTTGGCCGACCCTGAGAACAAGTCTCTGCGAGGGCCTGTCGATCCTGAAAGGGTTAACTAGTCACACACTAACACAAGAAGATAAGGAGTTAAGTGTGTGACTAGTTAATGGTCCAAGTCATACATAATCAGTCTTTGCAGAGGCACTCAGATATGACAGTTTAGAAGTCCCTCCAAACTGCCAATATCCCAAA